>NC_135405.1:12417655-12597655 GCF_051989625.1 Stigmatopora argus
ATTGTCAAGATGGAAAAGAAGTAAGAGCGTCGTCTGCTTGTATCGCCCGTAGCAAGGGAGCGTCTCAATGTGTCACTCACATCAACACACACACACATACGGATTCCACAGTAAATCAGCTTATGAATAATATATCTATCTACTTTCTTTATTAATATTAAACATTGCATAATGAAGTGCCGCGATAAAGCGCCTTCAGATGAGTGCAATATTCATATTTGTATGAAGTGGACCTCTCATTGTTTGTGTCATGCTGAGCTTTGACACTCCCAAAATGGGCGCGGCCTTTGACCCCAAGGGTGCCGCATTCCCCTCGTTTTTTTTCTTCCTTTTTCCCAACCCACTTTTGGCTCATGAAAACTGCATTGTGTACTGTTTGTCCTCAAAAGCATTGCCCTATTTTAGGTCACTTTATTTTTCAAAATTTGATTTAAAATTGTTTAAAAATGTAATCATTTTGTTTCTTTAAAAATCATTTTTGGTAATTATATATATATTTTTAAACCTTAGATTAATTTCAATGGACCTGGCCAGCATCGTGTATATTAAAAATGGTCGAAAACATTTAATTTTATAATAATAACATTGTAAAAACATGCCTATTTCAATATATTATCCTCTCGTGTGTGTCTATTTATGACACACTTTGTTACCATAATTTTTACATTTAAATTTTTTTTAGTAGTTTTTTTTCTTACACAATTAAAAAAAATAAAAATTAAATACATTTACTTCCTATAGAGGGTCACTTGCAGATAAATAAAAGTGAAAGCGAGAGCAAACTTTCTTCCAAAACACCCCGCGGTGCGTTCAGGTAGCGAGCGACCCGTCGGGGCATCGCACGGCGTGTCCCCTCGGAGGCAACAATTTGGACTTAAAACATTTCCCGTGTCCACAAAGCGTATTTGTTGGTACGTGTGCCGCCTAAACTGCCTGCGCCCGCAGCCTCCCCCTACAAGCTATAATGGAGACATTGATGTATTATTGAGCGCACCCACGGGTGAGGATCAAGGGAGACGCCAGAGCGTGTGTGAACTCCCATTCGTGTTTTTCTTGAGCATCCGTCAGAGACGCTGGATGCAAAAAGACGAAAATTCCAGCTCAAAGCGCCCTTAAAAAGTTGGACATCGCGTATCAGGCCCCTTACACGGTAAGACGAAGACGACCACGACGTGTGTTGCTTTGATATGTACAAAAAAATATGATGAATAAACACTCACCTCAGAGACATTCACTTGAAAGTTAGCCCCGCCTCTTTAGCTGCAGCATTATGGCCAAACACAAGTAATGTTGACGTGGTAGACACCTGTGAACCAGATGACATTTTGTGAAGTTATGAACCAAATGTCACGTCATAATAAACATAAAAAGTGAATTTTATATGAAATACAAGTTATGGCTAGCTTATTGCTATATAGTAGCTATTGCCATTATGATGCGACTTCATTGAATGCTAATCGGGTCAATAAGGATAAATAAGAAAATACTTTAAAAGTATATACCATATAAGAGAATACAGATAATTAACAAGTAGTCAAGACCACTGCAACAGCACCACCTGTTGGTTTGGAGTCTTTTTTTAAAAATTAAATTGCCAATTGAGATGATTTTCATGCTTATTTGTTGACCAAAATAGTTCTTCCATCTCAATTTTGGCCTTTCCGTCAAATATTTTCAACGGGCGACCTGACGGGCAACGAAGAACTGCAACGAAGAACTGCAACAGCGCCACCTGTTGGTTTGGAGTGTTTTTTTTAAATTGCCAATTGAGATGATTCACATGCTTATTTGTTGACCAAAATAGTTCTTCCATCTCAATTTTGGCCTTTCCGTCAAATATTTTCAACGGGCGACCTGACGGGCAACGAAGAACTGCAACGAAGAACTGCAACAGCGCCACCTGTTGGTTTGGAGTGTTTTTTTTAAATTGCCAATTGAGATGATTCACATGCTTATTTGTTGACCAAAATAGTTCTTCCATCTCAATTTTGGCCTTTCCGTCAAATATTTTCAACGGGCGACCTGACGGGCAACCGCTGCCGTGCCTCCGCCGCCGCATCTGCCGAGGTTACGTCGACTTGAGCCAGAGCCGAGATGACATTTCATTTATATAAATAATTAGTGTCCCTGAAAGTCCCGCAGGCCTGCCCCGCAGCAATCAAACTTCTAATGCTCTTAAAATTGCCGACCATCTTTTATTAATGGCCCGGCGTTAAATGTATCGCCGCCACTGAGAGAAAAAAAAAACGCTTCTTCTTCTTCTTCTTCCTCTTCCTCTGTTCCACCAGGAAATGGTGTCAAACTGTTAAACGGCGCCGTATTATATTGGACAATGTATTTCCACCGCTTTACATCAGGTCGGCGCCGTGAATGATGACGGCTCATTAGCGTCTTTTTAATCGCCCCGGAGCCAACGGAACGTGCGGCGGCAAGCGGGAAATGCTCCGAGAGAGCGTGGGATGCCATTGACGGCGATAGACGTCTGGCCGGAAGGGGCGAAAGAACGAAGGGGGTGCTGAAAAATGAGAGCGAAACTGGTCAATTGCGGTCAAAAGGCTGAAGGTGCGCATGTTTGCTAGTTGGAGGAGGCAAAAGAGGGCGCTGTTGTCTCATAACATGCTAGTTTGTCGTCACGGCATCCAATAGGATGGAGTTGGGGGTGTCATTTAGTGCCATTGACGGACGGGGAACGCTGCCATAATAAGATTAAATAGAAATATATCTGGATGTCGATTCAAACTTTTTAGTTTGTTTATTACTGTGTTTTTTTATACATATCTTTATATCATCATAAATTAAATTGAGACCCTGATAAAGAAAAGCAGTGTTCAAAGTGTAAGATTTACTTTACTCAAATTCTTATTTAAAAAAATCCAGGTGAATCCATTTTATATGTATTAATTTTAAAAAACGGTTTAAAAATATGACATCTATTTTTTTTAAATTTGTTTTTTTTGAAGAAAAGGGACTTCAGCCAAAATAACTATTTTTAACATAAACTAATTTCCCCCCCAAATCAACATTTTAGTTATCCGACTTTAAATTAAACTGTAAACATTCACATGCCCCGCCCACTCAACACAAATCGAACATCTAACATCGTCAGTGCCACCTCCATAATATCAAAATTATTTTACTAATAATTCTAAAAAAAAACAAAAAAACTCATAACAATCCTCCCCCTCCAATTCCAACAGCCCCCCCTATTGGTCTGGCATGCATTCACCCCCTCCAAAAACAAATCCCCATCAATTATCTAACACAGCCCCACTTCCATCAAAAATAACAACAGCCCCCCCTTACAATAAGGCTGGTTTTAAACAGCCCCGGGACTCGGCCCCAATTGATCCGGCCCTGCCAGCCAGCCAGCCTATCTCGGACCCCCCCTCCCTAACGCACAAAAGGGGTCGTCCTCTTAAACAAGACCCAACAGGGAAAGCAGGAGGAAACATTTGGACTCTCTTGTTGGACAAGGAGGAGGAAGAAGAGGAGGAGGTGTCTTGTCTGCCCTCTCTCTCTCTCTCTCTCTACTACTCTCACTCTCTCTCTATTTCTCTCTCTCTCTCGCTCGCTCTCCATCAGCGACTCTCCAGCCACGGGAGCCAAGAGTTGCCGTTCCACGCGCCGATGCCAAAACGCACACAAGGAGCCGGTGCCAAAGGGTCATTTTTCTTAAAGCGCAGCGAAAACAAGAGGAAGGCATTCTCACTCCTCGCTTGCAAGGGGATCCTAAATGAACACTGACCTCCTCCCCATCGCAGGATTTTGCATCTTTTTTTCTTCCTTTTCTGCCTCTTTTTCCTTTTTTTTCTTGCATTGTGGCACGTCCAGGTGTTTTCTTTTGGACAGCGTGCGCCCGCGCACACGCACATTCGGCAAACTTGAGGCATTTCCCAGGAAAGCCAGCCAATTGGTAGACATCAAAATTTGAAAGCAGCCCCTAGAAAAAACAAACAAAAAAAAGAAAGAGGAGGAGTAAGAGTTCCGTGCGTTCGAGAGACACCGCGGAGCGACACGACGGTGCGAGCCGACTCCAAGTGCCGTTCACCGGGCGATGCCAGAGTAAATGCCGGGGCGATGTCCCGCCGCAAGCAGGTGAACCCGCAGCACTTGTCGTTGAGCCACCGGGAGACGGCAGCAGGTGAGATGCACTTCTCGTCACGCTTTTTTTGCGGCCAAAAATCTACCTCACTTCACCTTTTCCGTTAAAAACAAAACAAAAAAAAACAACAACCTGACAAACGTTTGAAAGCGACTGTCTGTTTTTAACAAAAAATTCCAAAGTGGTGAACAATTAGTCATCATTTCCGAGCAACACAAACCGGTTTTTGTCTCTTCTGTTCTGACCCAGCTTTATTACTACAATTGTGTCAAACAGAAGAATTACCTTTTTGTCATTTTTTTGTTTTTTTAATCGCGTGCATCGCACGTGCAGGCTGCCTTCTTATTGTAATCGCACACATACACACACACGCACACACACATTGTTCTCCAAAGTTTGTTTAAACAGAAGAAATCGTGCGTGACGAGATAACAACTTTTTTTGCTCATTTGATTTCTTAAAAGAATTTATCTTGTCACGGACGTTTGCCATGACACACACTTATCTATTTGCCGTATGGCAAAAAAAAAAAAGATTAAAAGTGTCCTCTAATCCAAATCCTAATATCAATTTGAACCTTCATCTTCTCCGTGCCGCCGCTCGATCCAATTTGATAGCCGAGGCCTAATCGCGCTAATTCAATGCACACCAGCTCATGATGTAATCTGTGCCCAACGTCTTCTCATGTGTGTGTGTGTGTGTGTTACAAATTATTGATCCTCATCACTTAGCGAAACAACCGACAAGCTCTATTATCATACCCACTTTTTTTTTAATATTATTACTCTAATCGTCCAGACGCAGTGGACATTTTGCATTATTTTAATTAGTCCGCTTGATTGACGTGTAGACAATTAATTTTACAGTGTAAAGGCGCAAAAAAAAAAACAGTTTGACCTCAGGGTGTGTGCTATTGTGTGTGTTTTTTTTGTGTTATATTTACTTGCATTATGAGAGACTAAAAAAAAAAAAAGTTTGCATATTTTCATTTGTCTGCTGCAGGGGCAAATTTGGCGTAACTGTTAAATATTTCCCACCCCCGCTCGCAGCCATGGGTCACTTTGTTTGACGTTTTTTTTTCTTTTTTGCATAACACACACACACACACACACACACACACACCTGCTTTTGAACTTGATCTAGGTGTCAAGAAGCGTCTGGCTGATTGGGAGAACAGGATGGTTGGCCGTGCGAAATAGAAGGGCCTCATTCTGGTCTTACCTGTTCTTACTCGCCTCACTTACGCGGCGTGCGTGTGTGTGCGTGTGTGTGTGTGCGCGGAGAAGTCATCGTGTTTGTCTTGTTTACTCGCCAGCGTCGGATAAAAAAAGATGAGGCCAATGTTGATCACGCGGTGGGAAAAAAAAGACTTTTGTATTGCTTACATGTTGCTTTAGAACTAATAAATGCGTTAAGATTAACTATATAAAGTATAAGTGTGTGTGTGTGTGTTGAGCGGAAGCGTCAATATCGACCCCAGCAGGGTGCAAAGTTACACCGAACATTAAAAAAATGCACTGTGTAAGAATAGTTTTCATTCGTTTTGTGTTTTATGTGTTGTCAAAAACATTGAGATGGAAAAAATGAAGTTTTATAGTAATTTTGGTTCAATTTTGTTCTGGAAGTAACGATAGTGGCATTAAAAAAATGCTTAAAAATTAAAAATACATGTGAGAAGTGTGTGTGTGTGTGGAGTTTGAATGTTAGCCCGATGTGCCAGCCCACCTCAACAATTTGAATTTGGACGGATAGACACACCTCCAGTTTTATTTGATGGGTTGCAAGTGTGTTTGTGTGTGTGTGTGTGTGTGTGTGTGGGAAGGGGGGGGTACATGAGTGTAATCTATATAATAGAGGGGAACTCACAAAAGGTTTCACGCACTTAAAGTCATGCAAAAATCACTCCATTTTGCAGTTATCATAGGAATTAATACGCACTGATTGACCTTAGTTTCTTTACATGTCACGTTAACGTCATTAAGTCTCTAAATCTTGGGTGTCCAGGTCATTATTTGACGCGTGTCACATCGTGGTTATGATTTATTTCCGCAAAATCATAAAAATGTATGAACATATCATCACGTTATATTTCGTTGCGTGGACGGAAAGGTTTGTTTGGGATGTGGAATGTAAATCTGGACTGAGTTTTTTGGGGGTGTAAAATCTAGCTTTCATTTTTAAGAATGGCATTTTTTTTATGTAACGCAAAATTATTTTTAAGAAAATGGTTATTGTAGCCGAACATGTAGCAAAATAATAGCGATTAAATCATGTTTTAGATAATGTGACGTTTGTTTCTATGACAAGCTCATATTGGCAACAATTATGAATATGAATATGCCAAGAATGGGATTGAGATATAAGTTTTGACCCAAAAATATGAGATTTGGGTCACTTTACATGAAAATTATTATTTTGTGTCATTCTCAATCAAGACGCTTTTTTTAACATTGTCGTTTGAGGTAGTTTTTACTCACATTCTTTGTTTGTTATTTGATATTTTTGAAAATTGTTAATTTTGTTTTAGTTCATTTAAAAAAGTCATTGGCTGTCACTGATTGCAGCAGACGTCCAATCCATTTTTACTAGGAGGTCTGGCAAAAATTTGGTTCATGTTTGAAATTCTTTCCAAAACTCCATTTTTAAGGGTCAGGGTTTTTCAAACTATTTTTTTCATCCTATTTTTTTTTTTATAAACTGACTGGCTGCCATTGACTACATAATAAGGTCAAATATTTTGCGTGAAAAAAACAGTCATGATTCCATTGGCGGTGATAGATGTCCAATTTGACTGCCAGTCATTCCTGCCAATTTAATTGGTGATTTCTGATAGTTAAGTTGGAATGAATTGGACATTCATTGGCGCCATTGGCAGCCAGTGAGATGAAAACCAAAATCCTTTACAATTGGAGGACTGGCTTGCAGTCAAAATGGATTGGACCTCCATTGGCGCCAATGGCAACCTGCCAGGTTAAGCTTAATTTAGCTCATTTTTGCTAAATAGCACCAAAAACTAGCATTTACGTTTCAGTCCATAAGATTGCCAAATTTTTTGGGGGGTCGAACGTGTGGCAGGTTGGTCGCGGGCCCGTTTGTATTTACGTTCAGACAACAACAACAAAAAAAACTTACCTCAACTTTGGACTTGAGCTTATCACTGTGGGCTGTTTCCTTAAGGTGGATGACTCCAGGTCTCCGGCGTTAAACCTCCACCTCGGGCTGGAGGAAGGAGCAGACATTTGATTAAGTCAACAGCACTTCTTGGCTACCTATTTTTTTTTTTTAAAGGGAAATACGTTTAAAAAAAAAAAGGGACAGCGCGACTTGGGGTGTCAACTGTCACGCGGGTGTCCGCTTACGCCAGGAATGGCCGCAGGTGGCTGGCCACACAAAAAAAATCGGAATGTTTTTCTGCCAAAAAATGGGATATCGGGGAATGAGCCATATTTTTTACGTCTTATAGAGAGGATTTATTGGGCTTCTTTCATATTCAGCGGTGGGTTTCAAGTTGTTTAACTTCAGTAGACGTCAGTGGGAGGGGGTGACTTTGAGAAACATACACACACCCACACATATATACATATAATATATATTAGATTATATATATACATAAACATATATATATATACATATGTATATATGTATGTATATATATATATATATATATATATATATATATATATATATATATATACATAAACATATATATACATATGTATATATGTATATATATATACATAAACATATATATATACATATGTATATATATGAATATGTATATGTATGTATATGTATGTGTATGTATGTGTATGTATATGTATATGTATATGTATATGTATATATATATATATATATACATATATATACACACATATACATATACATACATATATATACATATATACATACATATACACATATATATATATACACACATATATACACATACATATATACATATATATATATACACATATATACATATATATATACACATATATATATACACACACATATATATATATATATACACATACATATATATACACACACACACAGCAACACAACACCACAATTGTCCCCATAATTTTTGCTAACACAAGGACCACCCGCCTGTTAACGTGCTCATCAACTCACCCCAACATAGCTCCAAGAAGCCCACCATTTATGCGTCCATTCTAGAAACCCGCCATTTTGAACAAAATCTCCCCAATATTTGTGTTCGTACCCACAATTCCACCATCTAGCTAGCATCATAACGTCATTACGCAAAACTGACAGCGGCAAAATATTACTCGTTACATATTGCGGCCTTATTTCCGCCCCCCGCCCCCCCCCCCGCCCCATATAAGGTGCGAACTTGAGCGTAAGCTTCTTGACAAATGGCGTCACATATAGCGGATGCGCCTTTCCTTGATCTGAACGACACTCCCCCCTCTTCTTTATTTACACCATATGGCGTTACTCTCTCACAAACACACACACAAATGTACGTCCACACAAACGGAGTAAGCAAGCAGACGACGAGCTCGGAGGCGTTGATTGGCTCTCGATTGGCTGTCGGCCATTTCACTTTGTTCCTTCATTTGGCTTGAATATTTTAGCGGCGTCAGCCGAGCACATCTGATGAATTTTGTACGCCGCGCTCGCTCGCTCGCTCGCTATCTTATCGCGCTAAAGTTTTGTCAAACGTTGATCGGAGGGCTCCGCCGCCAATCCCCGCCGCCATTTCCCGCGGAGGCGGCGAAGGCTAAAGTGAGGTCGCTTGTCGTTTGAATTTTTGATTGCCGCCATCTGCGATGCCGTCGTCGTTCGTTCCCGATGGGAGACGCGATCACCCACCCAAACGAACCGACCCCCCCACACACTACTTAGCAACACCACCGCGCCTGGGGGGGGGGGGGGGGGGGGGGGGGTAAAAAATAAATAAATTTAAGAACGTGAAAAACCCAACAGACACAAAATTCTAATCTAATGCTTCTAATAAAATTGGAAATAGCTCCCATAGAATAAACCCAAATTTTGAATACAAACAAAAATCCCTCCAAGAAAAATGAAGTCAATTTTAAAATTTCAAAAGACACGAGAAAAAAAAATGAAAAAATGGGGGAAAAAACACACTAAGAAATAAACTGACAAAAAAGACAAAAAAATGCTTTCACACTGAATAAAATAATTTAAAAAAGAAAATAATGGAGAAAAAAAGAAAATAAAAATCACACTCAATAAGAAATAAATGACAAAAAATGCTTTCACACTAAATAAAATAATTACAAAAAGAAAACAATCGAGAAAAAAAGAAAAAAAATCTCACTCAATAAGAAATAAACTGACAAAAAACGCTTTGACACTGAATAAAATAATTTAAAAAAAGAAAACAATAGAGAAAAAAAGAAAAAAAATCCCACTCAATAAGAAATAAACTGACAAAAAAATGCTTTCACACTGAATAAAAGAATTTAAAAAAAGAAAACAACAGAGAAAAAAAATATAAAAAATCCCACTCAATAAGAAATAAACTGACAAAAAAGGTATCACATAATTTTTAAAAAAAGCCAATAGTGGCTACAAAACCTAAACGTGAATCCATCCAGTAGTTGTCAATTTTTCAGAACCAAATAAACAAACCCCTCCCCTTCCCCCCGTACTTACGTTGTCTCTTTTAGCCGAGAAAAACGCAAACAGAGACGAGCGCGAATGTGGGCGGGCGCAATATTCCCTTTCCCTAAAATTCCACCGAGCGACAGACCTGGCTGGGAATTGAAGTCAGCCAGGCATCGTTTACATCAGCCGGGCCGCCATCATTAGCCTTTTTTTATGGCATTTATTAAAGGGTGCGGATGTAAGCTCGCAAAACGCCCCCTCCAGCTCGCTTTGAACAACAACGCCAGCTTTTAAACGAGATTCGGAAATTTCTTTCACCCGATCGCGAATTAGCCAAGGAGTTAAAGCCGCAGTGCTGCTGTTGGCAGATAGGAGGCGCTCTAAAGCCTCCCTAATATATGAGAAATGTATCAAGTAGTGCTGCAACCGAAAACTATACAGTGTAAACAGAAGCAGAACATTTGTATACATTATTTTACCAAAACAAGTCAAAATGGTAGTCAATAAGAGCTTTGTAAGGGTAAAATAAAATTAAAAAAATATATAAACAGCACAATATCATTAATAATAGATTCATTAATGTGAATATTTGAGCAAACTATGTTGTATGTGATCTAAGGAAGTTATAGGTGCGGCCATTTTGAATTGTCTTGGATGCCTGATTGGTTCAAGATCGAAACATACATGGATTCCAATTTGGGCATCACCTATTGGTCAAAATGTGCATTACAAGAAGGGGTCTATTATAGTGATTTTATTTTAGATAAGAGTGATTTGAACCTTTTTTTTTTTTTTTTTTTTTTTAGAATTTGACAGTTAAAAGTTTCGCATTGTGTAGCAGTTAATCATATAAAACTCATGCGTATATTCTTTATCCTCTCACAAAAGTGACTCATTATCCAGTCGACAAGTAAATAGGGTTCTACCTTGGTATCTTCATGACGATGATGATTTAAGATATTTGAGTGTCATGAAATGAATAAAACCTGCAAAATAATTTTTGTAATGTAAGAGGGAAAATGTGAAGGTTATGAAAATTGAAAATTTGTATATATTAGACAGAAATATGTGACCTTTGTATGCAAGTACATTTGAGTAGAAGCTAATCAAAGACAACGTAGTACTTTACTCGGGCTGCTTTAAATTAGCAACCTTGTATGTTTTCACATTTTAGGACTCTATTTTACTCAAGGCAAAATTGAGAATCGCAAAAAAATTGGCACTTTTAAAATAGATAAAAACACTACAACTACGATTAGCATATCACTGGATCACATTTTGAAAAAAATAATTTAAAACTGCTTGAAATGGAACTCATTTTACTCACTGACTTGCAATTGTGTATATTTACCCAAAAAATGTAGACCACATTATGGACTAAAAATATATATGACCAAAAATAGTAGCCTAAATTTTGGTATCTTTTTGTTTTCAAGTAATTTTAATAATCTGAAGCTGAAATACCAGTTTTAATTCTTTTACTTTAGTCAAATTTAGGAGTGTCAGACCAAATCATTTAATAACAATAGTTCAACATTAGTAATCACACACCAAAACAAAATACTACATTAATACATTGAAAGTTGTGTACGTACTGCAATCTTTTATGTTTCAGAGCCAAAGTGAATCTTTGAAAGTTTGTCGTTTTATAGCCTAAAAAAAGTATTTTTGGGGGGAAATTGTATCATTTTCTTATGTACACGTAAAACTATTTTATTAAATTGAGAGTACATTTTTTGGGGGGTTTGAAGTACTTTTTTTAACCGATCTCAAATCGATGCCACTACTACTGTCACGGTTTGTCTCGTTTATCTATTTATTATATAAAAAAACCTTTGGCAATAACGCTAAGGCTGACGGAATATTTCAAGATTCTTGCTAACGCGGATCACGTGTGGGCCGACGCCATCACGCCACCTGTCCCATCATCCCGGCCGCAAATAGCAACACGCCTTGTTGTTAGCTCGGCGATTTGCTTCTAATATACGTCGCGCGAGCTCACGCGCAATATGGCCGCCGCCGCTTGCATCTATTAGCGTGTTTTTGGTGAATTCCGGCCACAAGCTGTGTGATCCGCAGGTAAATACGCGTTTGTGTTCCTCCGCCGCCGCCAAAGATGATGAGATGGAAATGATCTGGCGCCGCGCCAGCCTTCCGTGTCAGGAGTGGAACGGCGGGGGGAGGTTGCGGGGAGGGGTTTAAAAAAAAAAAATGGCGGAATGAATAGCAAAACATTTGGGGAAAATTGGGGGAAGGAAAAACGGTGCGCGACGGGAAGTTTGGAGGAGGAACGGCGCTCTGACGGTTTTGAGACGAGAGATAAGGCAGTTTAGGATCTTGCCGCTGATAACATACCCACACACCCACCCACACACACACACACCGTCGTTATCTTAGCCCTGGCAATTATTAGGGGTGTCATGTTTGGAGAGAAGCGAGATGGAGCTTGGAGGAAAGAGGGGGTGGGAGGGCCAACATTTACCCCAGGCACGGGAGCCTCTCCCTGGGCCCGAGATGCCCCGACTCCCCCCCTCCCGTCCGTCCGACCTGGAGCTTCTTGACAGCTTCCGGCTGGGGGGGCGGAAAAGGCCACTATTTTCCAGGTGGTCCTTCCGGGATTCGCGCTAAGTCGAGGGACCGAGTCGACGCCGACGGGGTGTGTGTGCGCACATGTGTGTGTATGTGTGTGTATGTGTGTGTAATGGTTATTAATGACCGTGTCAGATGTGTGAAGAATGAGATTTACTCTGGTAACAGGACCTCTATAGATTTTACGTCTGCGGAGAACACGGCGCTTGACTCACCTGCGCGTGCACACATTGTTTTTTTTTTGGTGTGTGTGTGTGTGTTTGGCACACACACGCGCTACACAGGATGGATGCGGCCTTGTCGCACGATTGACGGCTCTGCAAAAGATGTGAAGGGCGTCGGCGGAAACTCAGCGTGAGATGAAGAGCTTCCTGGCCACAGGGGCTAGCAGAACACACACGAAACGCGGGTGTTCTAGGGGTACCGCCCACGCCGAGGTGGGCTAGATAAGTTGTTAGCTGGCTTCATTGTTTTGGGAAGAGGATGTCGTGCGCCGGGGAGCGGTCGCCGCTATCGGGTCTCTAATGGCCGCAAATTTGGTGCGTGGATGAAAGTGAAATATGGCGAGAATAAAAGCAGGGAGGCTTACGTATTTTAATTTTCGATCGTTGATTACGACTCGTTTAACTTGTAATGCGAGGTGAGAGTAAATTAGGCTATAAATAACGCATTTTTGTTTTGGTGTGGTTTTTCCGTTTTTTGGAAAGCTGTCTGGCGTTGTGATTAAATTGTTTTGTAAGACGTCACAACATGCAAATAGTTTGTTATTGTTCAACTGGTTAAGAGATAATTTTGCAAAAAAAAAGTACCTTCATTGTTTTGTTGTGGTTTTTAATTTTTAGCCCCTCCAGGATTTAAAATGATGTCATGTCTATACGCATTAAAATTAACTTAAGAATGGAGGGATTGTTATCAAACTTAAAATAGTAGCATTGTACGCTACGTAAAGTCACAAAAAATACACTAAAAAAAGAAATACTATCAATTGTCTTATAAGAGAAGAAAGCAAACAAAGGCTCATTAAAAACTACCAAATAAAAAAATATTTTACATCTATGAAAATCTCTTATCCTTCTCATGTATGTAAATTAACCAACTTTGTGTGGAGATTCCTTTCTAATTGTACTAAAAGATATTGTACAGTATATCATAGTAACAACAACTCAACTCATTCAATGTTGAACCAAAATGGCGACTTACCGTGCCTTTTTTTTTTCCGGTCGCAGCCGACGTCAATGACGCAACAGCGAGATCTCCGTCCCCGGGCCCCGCCCTCCGGGGCCCCGAGGAGCACGACCTGCTGACGTGCGGCCAGTGCCAGACCAACTTCCCCCTGGGGGACATCCTGGTCTTCATCGAGCACAAGCGCCGCCTGTGCCGAGGCCCACCGCAGGGGGCGCCCGGCTCCTTTTCCGTCAAGCCCGGGGAGGCCGGAGGGGCCGCCAGCATCCCCATCTCCCCCCGGGGCCACGCGCTGGGGATGTTTAGAGGGGGGCCCATGCTGCCCGTGGAGGTGGGCGTCCAAGCCACGCCCGGGGGAGACGAGGACATCCACCGGAGGCTTACTCCGGCGAAGGGGATCTGCCCAAAACAAGAAAAAGGAGGTATGACCTTTTGACCTTTCATTGAAATCATACACCCCCCCCCCAAAAAAAAATGTAAAATCATATTTTCAGGCGTCTATATTAGGATTCTAAGGGGCTGTCCAATATTTAAGACATGATGTTCTTAATTTTGAATTGTCTTTAAAAAAGGGGAGGTCTCAAATGTGCGTCTTTGCGTGGATTGGTGCATGATACGAAAATAAACACATTTTTTTTAAATCAGAATATTTGTAAAAATAATTCAATATTTTTTTTAGATTATTTCACGATTTTTTTTACATTAAAATTAAATTTTAAAATGATTCTAACCCTATAAAATAGAGTGGCCACAACCCAGACAACTTTTCCCCCATTTAAGACCTTTATCTTAAAATAAATAAATCTTAAATACTAGCATTTAAAAAAAAATATATTAATTACGTTGCTATGTTAAAATTATTAATGCATTTATCAGTTAATACAATGTTATTAAAAGCTAAGATAATAAAATTAACAGTACTTTTCCCCATTGTATTTAACTCATTGCATGCCATTGACAGCTGTAGACGTGCAAATTTCAGTTCAGAAAAAGTCACAAGAATTATTTTTCTCCCTCAATTTATTTGATAATGCAAAACCTAAAAGTTTACGAGGTGAGAGTTTATTCATAAATCATTTAAAAAAAAAAAGTTATACAAAATACATTGAATACAATAAAAAAAAACAATTAATTCATCACCATAGACGGCAATGGAGCTCTCATCCATTTTGCTCCCGGCGGATTGGACATTTATTGACGTTAAAGACTATTAAGAGCACTTTTGACCCTTCAACGCTTACTCATCTTCCTATGTCGGCGTGATGGCAACTTTTATCTTATTTTAGCGTGTTATCCTCCACTGTTAGCCATCTTTAATTGCAGGGCCATTTGCCTAAGTTGACACAAGAAAAACCGCCACGAGAGCTCCTCGAACTCGTACTTGCGCGCCACCAACTTTGACATCCCTCTTGTAATGAGGCCATTTTCTCAGCGGGGACATCTTGGCTGCCGTGCGTCAGAAAAGCGCTTGGATAAGCTCCCTTTTTTTTTTTTAGAAAGAGTGTGCGCGGATGTCACCTGTCTGCGAAAGATAGCCGCGTTTAAAAGAATCCTTGTTATTTTGACTGTGGCCTTCAGGAGGGATTAATGTAGCCACAGATGATTTCATTAGCTCGACACGAGTGTGTGCGTGTGTTTTACACACATGTACGGGGGGTGCGCGCGCAGGGGCCCGCGGGGGGTCTTGAGCCGAAACCGATTGCAAAGAGCGAGGAAAGAAGGTGACGAGTAGGACATCCCCGCCTCCTACGCTCCTTGAATGCAGCATTTTGAAGCCTTTCGTTGGCTCGCCGCGTCCGGTCGGGCGCCGGAATTTACGAGTTATTTCGTGAAGGTTTATCTACGGGCGCGCAGGTGATGGGATTAGAAGGGTGACGGGCCGTCAGGGCGGGGATTACGTCGACGGGAGGTTTGATCATCGAACCTCTCCACGTCGGAAATAATTAGCGGCGACGTGATGTCACGCCGCTTTCGGGACGTCGAGAATGTGATCCTCGTTAAATTTGTCACGCGGGGACGTCATTTGGAACGTTCGGGTCTGACGAGGACGAAATGAATTGGACGTCTACCGCTGTCAATGGCATGCAATGAGTTTAATACAATGGGGGAAAAGTACTGTTAATTTTATTAGCTTAGCTTTTAATAACATTGTATTACCTGATAAATGCATTTATAATTCTAACAAAGTAATGTAATGCATGGATTAATCATTTAAACAAATGCTAGTATTTAAGATGTATTTATTGATTGTTTATTTATTTTAAGATAAAAGTCTTAAATGGGGCAAAAAGTTGTTTGGGTTGTGGCCACTTAATAGGGTTAGAATAATTTTAACATTTAATTGTAATGTAAAAAAAATCGTGAAATAATCTTAAAAATATTGAATTATTTTTACAAATATTCTGATTTAAAAAAAATGTGTTTGGTATTTTCCTATCATGTTAAAATAATTCCCAACAAAAATCTCGAAGGTCTTGGAAGGTCATAAAAACAAACAAGCAGTTGCATCGTCATCATTATTTTTTTTTCATATTTAATTTCCGCTCGACATGCATTATTTTGTTCAGGTTCGCACGTCGACTTCCTGTGAAAGACGGCGAGCGTTTGCGTGCAAAGTCTTTTTCTATTTTAATGTTTATTTCCCAAACGCGGCGCGACACCTCGACAATGCTCGTCACTTGTCACGTCGGGGGTGAAAAAGCACTCGCTTGCACGGCGAAATCTTTTAATGAGCCACTTTTTAGGTATTCCGGCTTGTCTGGTTATTTTTGGAAGCTCCGTCATTAATTCAAAAAATGAAATCAACCAACGCAAAATTGTAATATTAGAAACCGAGCTCAGTGTGACGGATGCTAAAATGCCAAAAATACAATTGATGTTCAATGAAATGCTTTCTGACAATGTCAGAAAAGTCAGCATTACTAACCTCAGGTACGACTTCTATCCATTAATTTAATGCTGCCATTGACATTGATACCTGTCCAATCCATTTGAACTGGAAAAGGGAAAAAAAGGAAAATGTATTGTTAGATTTTCACCTAGTTTGGTTGCTCTTTCAACTTATTTTACTATTTACTTGTTAGCTACCAATGACAGAAACACGCATTTTAACCTGGAAATGGGAAAAAAGTATAAATTAAAAATAATATACTGGACAACAAGTTACATTTTCACCTCGTCTGATTGGTCCTTGACCTCATACAACAATAACAACAACAAGACGTGACTTATTTACTTGTAAGCTACCAATGACAGAAACACGCAAGTGGAAATGGGAAAAAAGAAATAATATACTGGACAACAAGTTACAATTTCACCTTGTCTGATTGGTCGATGACCTCATACAACAATAACAACAACAACGTGACTTATTTACTTGTTAGCTACCAATGACAGAAACAGGGTGGAAATGGGAAAAAAATAAATAATATACTGGACAACAAGTCACATTTTCACCTAATTTGGTCTTTCACCTAAAACAACAATACGTCCGAATTATATTTGGCCTTTGACGGGAATGGGCGTCCAATCCATTTGAAGTGGAAATGGGAAAAAAATACTAGAGTCCTCCCAGTCGAAATGGATCGGAACGCTTTGAGGCTCGAAAACACACACTGGGGGCGTCTAAGAGATCAGGGGGTGAATATTTCATAAGACGGTGACAGCGACATCCGTAAACATCTCTCTCGACGCGTTTTCGGCCATTTTGGGGGGGAACGGAGGGGGTGCCGGTGCCCATAATGTTGAGCGCCGACTGCCAAAATCCTGTTTGAAGACTGGCAAGTTGTTTTAGGAAGCGCAGATAAAGATATTCACCCACAAAATGGAAATACAGGCAGCACTACAGCAATTTAAGTAAAAATTTCTCAAGAAAAATGGGCCTACAGTAAATTTACTGTAAAAGTGAGGCCCATTTTTCCTGAGAAATATTTTCTTAAATTGCTGTAGTGCATCTCTATTCAACCTCGACTTGACTTTTATTCTGAAAAAGACATTTTGTGAGGGTTGTTTGGGTTTTCATTGTCATGTTTTGGTCTGCCGTTGCTAAACAAGAAGCGGGAATTTCAAAATAAAATCCGGGACGCCACACATTTATTTTCATTTGGGGACATTTGGGCAACCACGAATTCCAGCACGCGTTAATTGAATTTTTGAGATTTTAGCCGTTTCGTGACGTTAGTTGGGTCTTGCGACGGTAAATAATAAGTCTCAATTTCCAATGTTCTGGCGGTGAATCCCCATTGACGTCTTTCCCCGTCAATGGCAGCCTCTGACTTTAATTAACGCTTCAACCACGACTTTCTCGGCCCGAGAGGTCAAACGCCGAATCTGAATCTCCTTCACCCCATCTTTCTTTTTTGGAATATTATTATTGTGCCCCACCACCCAGTGCTCTTTTAATCACCTGGCTTGCTCTCATTTGCATATTAAATAGGCTTTAATCATGAAAAGCAATCAGGCTTTTGCATATTCATACCTTCCCCTGCGCGCCCGCTTCCTCGTCTCGCTCCAGTGCCGAGCAGCCCCGCAATCAGAAGGCGGGTGGCGTCCCGCTAGCTAGCACGCGCGCACGCGCACGTACGTGCACGCCGTCCAAATAACTTCACATGCTACTTATGTATTATCTCTACTCGAAAAAAAAAAAACGGGAAAATAGGGTGGGGGTTAGATAAAACAAGACGGCGAGACCGATCCCTGATTTGAGCGGCGAATATTTGTACAGAGGCTCAAGGAAAAGCTCATTTGCATAATGACTTTGTAGTTTTGCATTAATCACATTTGCATATGAAAATGCGTTAATTACTCCCGATGATTTTTTTTTCCTTCACCCCCCGCCCTGGTTAAAAAAAAAAAAAAAAAAAAAACATTTTGATGTCCGAGCTCGCGGGGCGCGATTAGGGGTGAACGTTTGCAAAAAATAAATAAAAATAAAAACGAGAGTATTTTGAAAGCGTGCCAGCGCATCCATCTTACGTCTGCTGCGAGGCATGCGGCGTTTATTTTGGTTCGCCGTCAGTCAGTGGGGAGCGGAGTACGACGACGCTTCCATTTTAAGCGTTTTTATTTATTTATTTTTTTCCTGCGTAAGTAACACCAACTTGTTTATGATTCCGACCTCCCTCTCGTGGCTTTTTGTAGCTACAAATGCGGACGGCGGCGTGCACGCGCGTCCCTGCTGTCGAGCGGCAGATTAAAAACATGTTCAATCGGAATGCATGCATGGGAAATGGGGGGGGTGCGCGCGTGCAGGAGGATGGGGGGGTGTTTTCGGGGATGTTTTGACCTCCTTGAGGACGATGCGGCGCGGGGGTAAACAGGAAGTAAACAGCGAGGAGGCCGCGCGGCGACTCGGACGGCGGCGGGGGAATCGTGGTAAAGTTGGCCGGGAGTAGCGTTTCCGCGGGTTAAATGGAGAGAGGCTTGTGATTGGTTGCTATGAGGACATCAGAGGAGATTAAAAAAAATGTAGAAAGAAAAGTTTAAACGTTAGAAGAAATAAGTCGATTTAGGAGGAATACATATAGTTTGAGTTGAATATTTTGAGATACTACTTTAATTTTATAGTCCTTATATGAGATTGTGATTTTTTTGGTGGGTAGTAATACACGTATATATCATTTTGTAGGTATAAATGTATAAAAAAAACATGCCAAATTTGTTGAAAAATATAGTTCTTATTTAGAAAACTAAATAGCTTACTGATGTTGGTAAAATGATGAAAATATTCAACAAATAAATTGGACTTCTATCATCAATGGCATGGAATGAGTTAAATACTATTTTAAAAAATGACTTTTACATTTCATTAACACATCATTTGAATTATAGCCACATTAAAAAATACAATTATGATGAACAATTAAAACAAATTCCCTCTATCACTCTTCCCAAACGTGAAAATTTCAGAATAAAAGTCAAAATTTAAAAAGAAACAATTTCCCTCTATTACTCTCCCCTAAAAGTGAAAATTTCAGAATAAAAGTCAAATTTAAAAAGAAACAAATTCCCTCTATTACTCTCCCCCAAAAGTGAAAATTTCAGAATAAAAGTCAAATTTAAAAGAAACACATTCCCTCTATTACTCTCCCCTAAAAGTGAAAATTTCAGAATAAAAGTCAAATTTAAAAGAAACACATCCCCTCTATTACTCTCCCCTAAAAGTGAAAATTTCAGAATAAAAGTCCAATTTAAAAAGAAACAAATTCCCTCTATTACTCTCCCCTAAAAGTGAAAATTTCCAAAGTTTTTAGCAAAGTCAAGTTATAACAGTGCGTAAAAAAAGTGCCATGGCTTCATTGAGAAGAATTCAATTTTTTTTGACGGGCGGTATGTTATAAAAAGCCCCCAGACAAGACCACCTCTGCCGGTTTAACTCAGATCCCAGAACTTTATAGCGTGCCTGCGCGAAAAAAAAATCCCACGCTAACCGCGCGATAAACGAGGGTCCACTGCACAATTAACGCAGAGCGGAAAAAATGCACTTTGGAATCCGCTGACACGAGCGACGTTGGCTAAAAAGCGCCGGCGCGTAGGCAAGAGTTAAGGAATCCCACATGAAGGAAGGCATCAAACGCAGCACGAGCTGCTTTATGGCACTCACATGGCAGCAGATTTGATATTTTCCGACCACAGCGGGGGAATAAAAGTGGCCACTAATTTGGAGTGCGAGCGCCACCGCTAACTTACAGCATGTGCCGCGCGCTCCAGATGTGTGCGTGCACTCTCTGCTCCGACACCCCCCCTGAAAAAAAGCCATTAAGAGAATTTCGCACCGCGTTCTGGCCAGCTTTGTAGCCAGTTTGGAACTATTTGGGCATTGTTTTGGCTACGAAACGTGCTAGCATGTTCAGAACTCGGGTTTAAATAAAGATTTGCCGTTTGAATAAATTCGCTGGAAGAAATGAGGGAAAAAGTTGCCAGATTGAAGTTGCCACTAGATCGTGTTTTGAAAAAAACTGCATTTTAAAAAGTCGCTTTTACTTGGGAAAATATTTTTTTTCATTTTATTTCATTTTTTAAAGGAAAAAAAGTTACGCAAATATGTGCATGGAAAAGGGGGATATTTATTTGGAAATTTAAAGGAATTCGAAAAAATATGAAATTGTGATATAGATAAATGTTTTATTTTGATATCATAGTTTTTGCCACAAAAAAGGCAGATTTTAGATTTTTTTTGGTTTTAAAATTCCTAAAATTTTGAATTTATATAAGCATAACGTTCTCAGTCTTACAGTACTTTTAAAAAAATCGAAGAATATCAGGATTATTTAAAATTTGAGATAAAAAATACTAGATTAGATTCGATTTTTAGATTAACCTTCATTCATCCCGTATTTGAAAATTCAACATTATTATTATTCCTTTCAATCAATATCTCACCGTCATTTTTTTATCCCAAAACAAACTTTTCCTAAAATGTCAAAACTTACCTTCAAAAACCCAATCATTCCATTAAAACAACATTAAATGTACTTTTGAAACTTGGCCAGCATTATCAGAACATTTTGACAATTGCAGCGGCCGTGTTAGCAAAGCATTTTCCCTCGTTGCAAACATTTCCTCTCCCGCCATTATCGAGAGTCCGAGAGCCCGGGCGCCGTTCGCTATTGTCGGGGGGCCCCTTCGCCTCTTTTTCCCCCCCGCCATTAACGTCTTAAGATAAAAAAAAAACAGTAAGCGACTTGGCTTGTTAGCGCCTCCCCTTCCTCTTATCTCATTAGCGTCCCGCGCGGTGACGTGCTTTATTTGGCTTTTTAGCCGCCGCCGCCAAGATGCTGAGAGCTTTTCACGCTGCACTTAGAGCCTGGCCCCCGCTACTAAAATACGCCCCCAACTTTCCCCGCTGGCTTGTCTGCCACAATTACGCTGACGCCAAAATACGAGATGAGGGCAATCGCTAACGTGGCCGCGGGGAGAAATCACGTTGACGGCTTGGCTGGCCAATCTATTTGTTCTTGGAAGACCGGCAGTGTTATCTTGTTTGGAATAGAAGTGGTAATAGCACAAAAAATGAACAATGAAAAAAAATGGCATGCTATAGTTTAAGTTAGCTTGGACAAGTTGGATGACATAAAAATTGGGATTCTAAAAAATGAATAAATTTAGAAAAATGTTAAAATATAGCTGAAAAATAGTTTGTAAAAAATAATAAAAAGCAAGTAAATCTTAAAATCCAATTTAAATTAAATATTAAAAAAAAGAAATAACATTTTTTTCGCAATTTTGCCAAATGTGTATTGTTTTTTTTGTCCAATCAGAAACTGTTTAATATTTTAATTTAATTGGGAATTCAAAATTTTTTTTAGAATTTTTTTTTTACCTCAAAAACAAAGGTGACAATTTGTTTTTTTTCTTTTCTTTAAAAAAAAAAAGGTGGAAACAGTCAATATAATTTAGTTTCTATAGTTTCCATTGAGGAAAATAATAATAATTTGTTAAAGTCTGACACAATTCACCCCAAAAACTTAAACTTAAATAAAGTTGCACTATTTGCGAAAACAAAATAGTAATTGAATGTCAAAGCAATAAAAAAAAATTAAAAAGTCTTCCTTTGTTGTGGCTGCAAGCGCTGCTAAAATTTACGAGTGGGCAGAAATGATTAGACATATCTGGCAAATATTAAAGCCTCCAACTATTTGCATCTTTTTTAAATTTTCCTGGGGTATGAGAAGACTTAAATAAGAGGATTATGAGGACCATTTGACTGCTGGCTTCATCAGAAATGGAAATATGCTTTTTTTATACAGCTATGACTTTAACTTTAACGCAAAACGCGCCATTTTTCTGATTATTTTCCAAGCAAAAAAATGTTCTTATCTTGTCGATTTTGCGATGCTAACGCTAGCTGGGCTTGTCCGGGCTCGTGGTCTGGCTGGCGGTCCCCCCATTTTTTTCCCCCCGATTCGTTTGCGTGCGTGTCCTAAAGGCAATGGCGAGATGAAAGGCGCTTTCTTTTAACCATCAGCTATGCAGGAGCCGTGCCAACGGCAGGAAATGCATCGGCGTGATAACCGCCGCAAAGACGGGGAGATAATGAGAAGCAATTGAGGGAGAGGCGAAGAAAGGCCACGCAAACGTCGGGCCCCGGGGAAAACCAACCCGGGGCCCGACGGAGACCCGGCAGACGCACGTTCAAACGCACTTTGGGGAAAGTATGCGGCGGGCGTGTCCTCGCCCAGGGACGAGCGTGTCTCTATTTGCGGCGGCGGCGGGGAGGCCGTCCGACGCACCTGGCGAGGTTGGGGTTGGCGGAGGAACGAGGGAAAGTTGAACTTCTTGCGGTTAGACGTTGTTTTGTTCTTAAATTAGAGGACATTAAAAAGATAGAGGCAATATAGACACTATATGTAAACACACAACTGTAATTTAGTATCTTATGGTATTAATAAAAAAAATAATAATCTTGGCAGAAATGTGTGGTTTCTAGTATCTCATATTTGATGTAATCCCTCAAAAAGCATCATTTTAACAAGGCGTACTAAATAAAGGAATATTTTGAGACATTTTTACAAACAAAAAAACTATTTTTCTGTAAGTGGCACATTTTTTTCAGTGTTGGGACAACCCAATTTTGCTGCGATTTGATTCAAGATGAATTTATCACGATATTATTAATATATTATGCATGTCGAATGTTTATTCGGACCTCCAAGGCAAAATGGATTGGACATCTATCGCCGTCAATGTCAGCGTTCTCCGTTAAAACTTCTTTGTTCCAAACGAATACGCTGAAAAATGATAATTTCGAAACGTAAATTGCAAGCCAATAAGATTAGGGTTTTGTTTATGTAAAATCATGAATTAATTAGCAGAGACATTTGATGACACTCGGCTAATCAATGAAGCAAACGTTCAGCTAGCTAGCGGCATTTCGACGGCGTCCTCCAACACAACGCCGCAATCACCGTCGCATTGTTTTTAGCCGATAGCAATTAGCATAATGGCCACTTTGTGTTTTGACACAAAACTTAGGTCGGGCTGCTCCCATTGACGGCGATAGATGTCCGATTCATTAACGATCCCTCTTTAGAGAGCAAAGGAAGGCGTGGGCGGGTCGGCTACGGCGCGCATTGATCCCGCCGAACATCTAACGAGCCGTCTAAGCAGCATTGGCACGTCGCAGTCAATAAACGGGGGAACGGCGGCGAACGGGACGCTGACAGCGCGGACAAAGTGGGCGTCCCTGGGGGGGTTTGGCTCAAGCTCGTTTGGATTTGGAACCAGCTCAAAGACGTCAAAGAGGCTTTTTATCCGCTCAAAGGCACCTAAAAGGCCCGCGTTGACCTTTTCCACAAGAATATTTCATATTCTGCTTGTTGCGCCTCGCAATTATTATTAAAGATGCGCCTCTTGTAGCGTAGCAGCCGATGACGCCATTGTTTCCTTGATGCCGCCGCCCGCTGCGCAACGCTACGACGCCACCTTTAAGTGGCGGTAATTTCGATATTAACAATAGAATGGCAGGTGGTACGGATAAAAGCATTTCGCCCCGGCTTCTTCAACAGATGTCAATTTTCTTTTCTGTTTTTCTTTTGGGCAGCGACCGCTCGATTGGCCTCGAATTTTGTCATTGTTGCGACGGACCCCGTAGAAAGTGCACCCCCTGGTCCAGTACAGTCATCGTAAAACGAAAAACCGCAAAGTAGGATCAAACCCCATTATAATTAGCACAATACATCGATTCGCGCCTAAGAAGTGTATATTTATCAAATATTACAGCTATAAGCATATCAAAAACTGTAATGTATTCTTATTTAAATCTAACATATATATTTAGTAATTTAAATTGTGTACTCACAGTGACAATAGTTCCTGTCCGCTTGATATAAACCTAAAAAACAGGTAAATAGGAGTTTTAGTCAAAGTCCTTTGTCTTCGTGGGATTACTGTATTAGACAAGACACTCCAGGTACACCATTTTGGTTCAAAGTGCAGATTATATAAATCTAAAAAACAGGTAAATATGATTTTTAGTCCAAGTCCTTTGTCCTCGTGGATTACTGTATTAGACAAGACACTCCAGGATACGCCATTTTGGTTCAAAGTGCAGATTATATAAATCTAAACTCCAAGATACGCCATTTTGGTTCAAAGTGCAGATTATATAAATCTAAAAAACAGGTAAATAGGAGTTTTAGTCTAAATCCTTTGTCTTCGTGGGATTACTGTATTAGACAAGACACTCCAGGTACGCCATTTTGGTTCAAAGTGCAGATTTTATCAGCCTGTGTGTAGTGGCAATTATTATGAAGTGAAAGTTCAACCCTTAAAGCCAAATTGACGAAGCCAAATTATTATTTTTAAAAAAATCCTAGCTTTGTCATGCTACTTCACACGGCGTGCTGTTCCGACATATTACGGGGGGGGGGGAAGCCACACAAGGCTTTTAGCGGGGAGGGGTCTTGACTCATGGTGTTTTCATCACTTTCCAACTCTGCAATTCAATTAGCGCTAGTTTTCACTTGACACTTTGCGGCGTCCGCGCCGCTTTGGCGCGTCCCGCTGTCATCGCCTAGACGGGCCGCGGCGTCGCCTCCGGCGCCCCAAGCGCGCCGCCTGGGCAAAAAATGAAAGCGAAGGAGCAGTTTAATTTCCTTTTCCGCACGACCGTATATCGCTATCTACAGGTGGTCTTCTCATTTCCGCAGCTTGGCGAGCAAACCACCCATTTTTTTTTTTGCATTTTCTTCCGCTTGTCACGCAAGAATTATTTACGTCAGCCTAGATTACAATAACATTTAGATGGGTGCAATTATTGGAGAAAAGCGATTTCTGTTTGGGTCTATTTTGACGGACAGGGGCAAAAATAAGTTCGATTTTTATGCATTAGGGCTGAACCGATTTTCAAAGAAACGTAATTGCAATTGTTCTGGCCATGTTTGTTTCGATTCAAGTACGACATTCAAAAAGACATATTTTTAAGCATTTGCCTGTCCCTGTTGTCAAAATGGAATGTTAAATTCCTGTTTTGAAAACTACAAAAAAAATGCTCAGCTACTGCCGCTAGCTAGCGATTTGTTTTTACATTTCCGCCAATGAATTTCAACACGTAGCCCAACGTTTTAGCTCAGAGTTCTTTTAAAAAAAACATTGACTGGAATCCGTATCCATTACCTTCCCGTTGACTAGATTTTCCATTTTCGACGACAGGCCGTTTAGGCAGCAAACTAATAGGCGGTCTTGGCCGGTGGGCTCCCCACCCCGTAACAAAACCGCATTTATGCTAACATCAATTGATGTAATGCCACGATACTGCTGAGAATTATGAGCTTGTCAACAAGTAACACTCAGGAAAATTGACCCGCGAAAGAAATCCATCCAATCGTCTCTTTTCTTTTCTTAGCTGTCAAATATTTTAGTTGGCGACACACACAAATACACACACACACAGATGTATATGGTTAGTAAAATGAAGCTGGTTCTACTTAGCACGGAGAGCTTCATTTCATGGGTCATTCCAGAATGAGAGGCTTTAAAATTCTTGAAAAATAAGCCTTGAATTTTGCCATATTCCCCCACAAATATATCAATAATGCGTAATAAACTATCACAAAACAATTAGCCCAGTTTACAGATTAGTGGTAAGATTATTTGGGTACAATCACAGTAAAAAGGAAGCAAATTTGTATTATTGTTAGCTTTTTTTCAGGCATACGCTAGCTGTTTAGCTAAGTGTTAATTTAAAAACAATTGGGTCAGAGTCTGGGATTATGATATTATACATAACAATTTCAAATGGGGAAGTTTGAGATAGCCAGGCAAAGCGTGCTATTTTATAAAAATATACATAAATATATTGAATCATTTTTTGCCGGAATGTAAATGCGCCTACGTTGACCGTAATTAGAAAAAGTGGGTGGGACGTAAAATGTCCTCCACCTTCCGGAATGACCCTCTTACAAGCGAGGACAACGACGCCGGGCGTCTTTTCGCCCGAACTCGCCGTCCCCGCTTGATCCCGCGCCGCCCTTGATTAGTCGTCTTGGTGACAAACAAGCCATCAGAGCGAAGCGGCAGCCTGAAGAGGGAAGGGGAGGAGCAGAGGTGGGCGCGGGGGCGAGGTGTGGAGGTTGGGACCCCCGGGGACCCCTAGATCACAGCCATGCTAATGAGGAGCTGCTTTGCCAGCAGGAGAGGTGTCAGCTAACCCCTGACAGGTGCACATTGCGTCCTCCCTTGTGTGTCAACGCGGGGGTGTGTGTGTGTGTCGAAGTTTGTGTGTGGAGGCTAGCGGTGGGGAGGGGCCGGCGAGGACAGGTTGGCGTCCCGGCGGCCTCGCCTGCAGGCGGCTTTGTTCCCGGCGTAAATGTGCCGTGCCGCCTCGTCCTTGATGGAATGCCGGAGCGGTGCGGACAAACTACGACCCCTGGGACCGCCGTGCAAACATGTTTTGAGTTTCCACGACAGCCCGTTTAGCTAGCGTGCTAGTCGGCGAAATTTCGATAAAATGCTGCATGGTTTATTGACTCAAAAGTTTAAATTTTTTAAAAACAGAAAGGTCACAGAGGTCAGAAAATTTAATTTAGCTGCAAAACGGGAGTGTTTTTAATTTTTGACGGAATGTAAGACTTTTTTTTAGAGCTCTTATTATTGACGTCTTCTTAGTATTAGTTTTAATAGTATGTTGTCGTTAGCGTGTCAAAGCGGCGGTCTGGTTAGAGCGCTGTTCAAGTTATTAATTTTTTTTCGGTTTGTGGCAAGTTAACGAAATTTAAGACTTTTAAACTCCAATTATTGATGTCATAGCATTAGTTTTAATAGTATGTTGTCGTTAGCGCGTCAAAACGATGGTCTGGTTAGAGCGCTGTTCAAGTTATTTTTTTTTTCGGTTTGTGGCAAGTTAACGAAATGTAAGACTTTTTAGCTCCAATTATTGACGTCTTCTTAGTATTAGTTTTAATACTATGTTGTCATTAGCGTGTCAAAATGGCGGTCTGGTTAGAGCGCTGTTCAAGTTATTATTTTTTCTCGCTTTGTGGCAAGTTAACGAAATTTAAGACTTTTAAACTCCAATTATTGATGTCTTAGCATTAGTTTTAATAGTATGTTGTCGTTAGCGCGTCAAAACGGTGGTCGGGTTAGAGCGCTGTTCAAGTTATGATTTTTTTTCCGTTGGTGACGAGTTAACAAAGTATAAGAATTTTTAGCTTGTCTACTTTAGCGACCCTCACTTTCTACCCAAGCGTTTTCGAGTGGCGTTCCCGCTACGTAAACGCGACCTCCCATCCCATTTGGTAGCTTTTCCGTGCGGATTAACACCGCGAGATTGCGACGGAGGCGTGTACGGCATATGCGAATTCCTAAATTAAAGACAAATCCACATGTCTGCGCCATATGCCGGCCTACCCGCCCGGCCGCCCGCCGTCTACCTCTCGCAACCGATTTCTCCACGGTGGCCATATGCGTGCCGTCAATAGCCCATTGGCTGGCATTTTGTTTGTACTTGAAGGCAAAAATAATGGCTATAAAAGGCAATCTGGAAGGAATAAAAGCTGATGTAAAGCTCAGATCTTTAATTGGCGCGGCGGTTTGAGCAAGAAACGAAAAAGAGGAGAAAGAGAATGTTATTAGCGGCCCACCTTAACGGCACCGGCGCGGCGCGCATGTGCCAGGGTTTTAATAACTTCCTGCAGGGCTCCTGGCCATCGGGCTTTTGTTTTGATGCGTGCGGCCATCTCGCCATTGTGTTTTTTTTCCCGGTTTTGTTTTGTTTTTTCCGTCGGAACGGAGACGATGCCAAAAAGCCTGGAGCTCTCAGGTATCCAAAGTCCTGTCGGGTCCATTAGTGACCCACTGCGGGTTTGTTTTCTTTTTGAATGAGATTTTTTTGGGGGTCTTTTTTTTTTTTTTTTTTTACAAGCATAGCATCTATTCTATACATAAAATTAAACACATGCCACATAAAACGGTCATGAGAAAAAGTTTTATGTCGGAAAGGGAGCACGCTATTAACTCTTCAGCGCCATTGACCGTGGCAGATGTCCAACGTGAGGCTTTTTTTTTTTAATTTAAGGGAGTTTATCACGAATTTAAACATGGAGAGTCGCAGCAATTGAAATTTGAATGGGTTGAACGTTCAGAGCTTAGTAAAGCAGTAAATAAAAAACAAGAAAAAACTCAAAAAGTATTTTTTGGGGGGAAAATTAGTGATATATTTAATAGAAAAGTTTGTTTTAGAAAGTTTTTTTACCCACCAGAAAACTACTTTTGATTTATTGTGAATTAAATAGGCGAGAAAACTAATTTCTTATTTACCTTATTCTAATTTGTTTTTACTTACATCTAAAATGAAAAAAATGGTTTATTGTAAATTAGGATGAAATAATAGCATAGGGAGTTTGTTTGATATTTGATCACTATATTAGTTCAGACTAAAAAAGCACCTTTAAATGGCCAAAAAGTGGCACTTAATATTTGTATACCTTTTCTATCCGTTCCATTTAAATCCATCTACATCCAAATACATTTGATTAAACTAATTCTTTGCCATTGACGATTAACAGTCCCACCTCGAATTAGAACATATAACAGTAATAACTGTAATATATAGTAAAATAAGACTTACATTTACTCTGCTAGGTGAAGCCAAAATGGTGGCACATTACTTCCTACTTCCTGTTTAGTGATGTCATCTGGAAGCCAAAATGGTGGCACATTACTTCCTACTTCCTGTTTAGTGATGTCATCTGGAAGCAAAAAGAGACATGCAAACTTGTTAATATCCCCCAATAAAATTGCTAATAGTGCCCGTGTTTACAAGTTCTTGCTTAGATGCAAACATTTCATCACACCATCACAAAAAAAAAACGCAATTTTAAATCTTCCCACGACACTAAAAGAAGTTGTTTTGTTGGCGTTTCAAACTGGAGAAGTTGACCAAATAAGTATCTTTGGTGGTCGTTAGACGGCAACCATCAGCTGTCACTCTATTACCCGACACGCCTCGCTAACGGCGCGACGGGCTAAGTTATGACGAGATGCAAATTTGTTGCACTCGTGGCCGCTGCGGAGGGAAAGAAGTGAGCTCATGGATGTCAATATAAAAAAAAAAAAAACAACGACAAATCACGGCGTCCCGTTACCATTTCGGGTATTGATCAGATCAGATTATACGAGCGGTGATTCCCCGGGGGCTCGTAACCCAGTCTAGTCCTCAAACGCCCCCCCATTTCCATCTCGCGCTCTGGTCTCCCCGTCCAAGCCGCTAAGCTGTCCAGCACGGCGCTGCCAAGCGGGCGTGTGAAGCCAAGCCAAACTAAACACGGGCAGGCAGCCCGGCACTCGCGCTCGCTTACACACACACACACACACAAATACACACTTTTGTGTCAGGTCGCGTAACGCCCAGCCAAAACAGTGCAACAGATCTCTGCTAATAGCGTAGAAATAGTGACAAAACGAGTAAATGAGCTCCTCATTAGCCTCTGCTGACCGCAAGCCCCCAAACCACCTCACCCGGGCCCACCCAGGAGAAAAAGGCTCCTCCAATCACATCGCTAGATTAGCCTAAAGTAGCAATCTGGGATCAGTCTATAGAGGGGGTTCTGAAAATGAAACATAAGTATGTTTGGGCCTCTGAAAAAAAAGAATATAGAATTATTATTGCAAATTTGAGTTGGCATTGAATGATGTTTCAGTGCAACATTTTGACAGGGAATTTAACTTGATTGAAATGAGTTAATAACGGTAAGAGAACTGAAGTCATGTCCACTTCAAATATTTGCTTAGCAACTTACGACATTTTTTACAGTGCAATCTCACTTTTTGTTTTCCAAGAAACCAAAAAAGAAATATTTGCCCTAAAAACTCGCAATTCCGCTAAAAGCCATCCTCACCATCCGCCACATGCTAACGTGAAAATGCACTATTTTCACCTTAACAGTATTCTGGGGTTGAAAAACAACTGCCCGAAAGAGGCTATCGTCTTTCACCTTAGCTCTAAAACGGCGTGAGGATTAGAAGGTAGCCCCCACGTAGGAATAACCCCCTCGCCAGGCCCTCCGAGGATGGCGACGCTGGGTAAGCAGATGCAGATGCCTTTAGAGGGAAGCGCAGGGCCTGCGTGGAATTAGATAAATCCCAACAAAGGCCCGAGCGCAGTGACTGATCGATTCATTTGCCCTTATTAAGTCACTCCGACGAGCAATTTGTCAATGAGGCTCGCTGCCGTCTGCACTTTTTGCGTGTGCGTTCCACGCGCACGCCACAAAAAAAACGTGTTACGGAATCATCTCGCCGCTCTCTTTTGTCCAATATCACCTCTCCATCTTTTTATATTAACATCCCATATTTACACCCCCACCGCGGCAGCAGCTTTTCCAATGGTTGCCCCCACCCCGACACGGCCCGCCTCCATATGGAAATGACGGGATAGACGAGATGGATCTGTATATTAAAGCCCGGGCTGACATCAGAATTTGCATAATGTGTCGTGGCCTTAGGGCGCTACCTGCCATCTGCGTTAGAATATCACGCAAAGACGGCCCGGACGGGGGGGACGGGCTATCTGGACAAAATTCATTTCGCATTTAGCAATACGAGAAAAAAAGAAAACCTGGTCGGAAGAGTTTGTCTGGGAGAACGGCATCGATTGAACGCATACCTGTCAACCTCTGCCGATAACTGCCCTTATAAATGATTATGATTCCCCTTACATACCCCCCAAAAACCTTCCAAACACCGTACGAGTCGTACGGTGTTTGGAAGGTTTTTGGGGGGTTTGTAAGGGGAATCATAATCATTTATAAGGGCAGTTATCGGCAGAGGTTGACAGGTATGTGAACGCAAATAAAAATAGATAAATAAATCGGAAAGCCCAAAAGCTGGCCTGCCGACTGCTTGTTTCGTGGGTGTCCCGATACTCGAATCGGCGTGTCTGGTTTCGAAACGCGTATTTGATTGGCGGGACCAAGGACGCTAACTCAAATCGTGATTTGTGTGGCTCCCCCCCCCCCCCCCTCGCAGACAAAGACGAGCCGTCCAGCTACATCTGCACCAGCTGCAAGCAGACCTTCACCAGCGCCTGGTTCCTGCTCCAGCACGCCCAGCACACCCACGGAATCCGCATCTACCTGGACAACCACCTGGCCAACTGCTCGCTCACCCCTCGCATGGCGCTGCCGCCCCCGCCGGGCGCCGACGGCCTGCCCCGCTCGCCGCTGCCCACCTTCCTGGGCGACCCCAGCAACCCCTTCCACCTCCTGCGCATGGCGGCGCCCCTTCTCAGGGAACACCCGCCTCCGCCGGGCTTCATGGAGACCCGTCTGCCGGCGACCCCGCCCTTCGTGAGCCCGCCCCCGCCTCCCAGGCCGCCGCTGGAGCGTCTGGGCCCGGAGGAGATGGGGCTGCTCTCCCAGCACCCCAGTGCCTTCGAGAGGGTGATGCGCCTGACCCCCATGGAGCCCCCGTCCATGGACTTCTCCCGGCGCCTGAGGGAGCTGGCCGGCAACACCAACAACAACGGGGGCCCCACGCCGCCCCTGTCGCCCAACCGCGTGCCCCCCATGCACCGCTTGCTGAGCCCCACGCTCTTCCAGCCGGGCTCCAAGCCGCCGGCCTTTCTCACCTACTCCCCGCAGCAGCAGCAGCAGCAGCCGGCCCCCCAGGGGGCGGCGCACGGTTCCTCCAGCCCCCCCGAAAGCCAGAGCCAGTCGGCGGCCAAGTCCAAATCCTGCGAGTTCTGCGGCAAGATCTTCAAGTTCCAGAGCAACCTGATCGTGCACCGCCGCAGCCACACGGGGGAGAGGCCGTACAAGTGCCACCTGTGCGACCACGCCTGCTCCCAGGCCAGCAAGCTCAAGAGGCACATGAAGACCCACATGCACAACAAGTCCGGCTCCACCGGCGGCTCCCCCGAGGCCGAGGGCCGGGAGGACGGCGGGGAGGGGGACGACAAGCTCCGCCGGGGCGACGCCGGCGTCTTGGGCATGGACAATGAGGAGGAGGAGGAAGAGGAGGAGGAGGAAGAAGAGGAGGAAGAAGAGGAGGAGGAAGAGCTGAGGAACGGAAGTCGGCCCGACTCCAACCTCAGCGAGGACTCTCAAGAGTTCGGCTCCGCCCGGGACAACGGGCCCAGGCAGTCTCCCAAGGAGAAGCACCTGGGCGCCGAGCGAGTGGGCGACAGCGGCGGGGTGAGCATCATGCACCCCTACAACCACCTGGACAATCACCTGAGACTCAACAAGAGAAGCCTGGAGAGGCAGCCCAACGGCGACGGCGCCAACGGGGGCGACCCGGATCGGGAGCGGCAGGGCGACAGGGAACAGGGCAGGGACCCCATGGTGGAGCCGGACACCCGGCCCCTGACCATGAACGGCAGGGTGGGCGTGTCGGAAGCCGAATCCTTCCCTGGACTCTTCCAGCGCCGACCCACGCCCATCACCAGCCCGTCTAACAACAACAACAACAACAAGAGGATCAAGATCGAGCGGGAGCAACTGGAACTCCCGCCCACCCTGCCGCTCATCTCCCCGGAAAACGTCTACTCCCAGCTCCTGGCCGGCTACGCCGCCTCGCGCCACTTCATCCGGGAGCCCTTCCTGGGCTTCACGGACTCTCGGCAGTCCCCCTTCGGCACCTCCTCGGAGCACTCCTCCTCCGAGACGGGCAGCCTGCGCTTCTCCACGCCGCCGGGGGAGCTGATGGAGGGCGGCAGCGCCTCGGGGCGCAGCGGCAGCAGCACGCCGCACCTCTTGCGGGGACCCGGTCCGGGTCGTCCGCCCAGCTCCAAGGACCGGCGCAACGACACGTGCGAGTACTGCGGCAAAGTGTTCAAGAACTGCAGCAACCTGACGGTGCACCGGCGCAGCCACACGGGCGAGAGGCCCTACAAGTGCGATCTGTGCAGCTACGCCTGCGCCCAGAGCTCCAAGCTGACGCGCCACATGAAGACGCACGGCCAGTTCGGCAAGGAGGTATACCGCTGCGACATCTGCCACATGCCCTTCAGCGTCTATAGCACGCTGGAGAAACACATGAAGAAGTGGCACGGCGAACACTTGATGGCCAGCGAGGTCAAACTGGAGCAAGCCGAGCGAAGCTAAGCCAAGCTAATCGCCACGCACACATATAAAACGTACATGTACGCGCACTCATTTTCCCTATCATCTGCAAATATTGAATGTAGGAATGGAATCTAAAGGTTGTTCCCGACCTTTCACCTGTGGTCCCCAAAGGCTTCTTTCAGTCTTACATTTTTTACCAGTGGACTTAATTAAGGGGGAGCTCAAAGGGAATTGTTTTTTTTTGTGGAATTTTTTACTCTCAATTTAAACGTCTCGCCCGAAAAATACGGTGGCGAAGGTTCGCCAATTCCAAATACTTTGCAAAAGAAAAACAACACGTTAATATCGACAACATGAAAGGAAAAAAAGCTACAACGGAAGCAGGAGTACAACGTTAGATGCCGTTTAGCAATAGCGTCGTCGTCTCTACCTTAAGCTTTTCATGCTGAGATAGCATTAGCCGCTACCGGTATCGGCCGCTAACGTTAGCCTGTAGAAAGTACCTTTGTGCTTACTCAAATTTCCATTGCGAGCTGTATGTCATATTAACAGGCTAGCTAACATCAACAGCTAACGTCACACAATCATCTCAATCGGATTATAACTGTAGCAGCTAACATAGCGTTAGCCACTCTGGTCAGTGAAACTGTTCTCTTCACTTGTCGACCTCTGTGACCTTTTGCAAAGTGTTTGGAATTTGCAAACTTACAAAATTACAAGTAATATGCAAATTAAGTACGTGATTTGAATTTATTGGCTGCCATTAACGAGGGGAGACCTTTTGAAAATCGTGAAACGTTCAGTTCTAGTTTAGCTCAAACGGCCCCGAGAGAATCGTATTTTTTTAGGGTTGAAAGTTTGAACCTAAGCGTCATTGTTGGCTAGTAATAAAGTTAATACTCTTTTGTTTCAGACGCTTTTTGGATATTTACACACGCCCAGCAAAGTGGCCCAATGTGGAGTCTCCACACCTAAAATTTAGAACTCAAGAAGCCTTTTGGATTACCAGTGAAAAGTCTTGGACAACCCCCTGAAGAATCCCAAATCCTCCATTCAACTGTTGCGGATTACCCCGACCCGGATGACTGAGAATCTACACAGACATCTTTCCTATGACTACTTCGAACAAGGGGGCATGGCTGGATAATCTTTCTTTACGTAAAAAAAAAACAAAACAAAACAAAAAAATCCCAAGACTGCTTAGTGTTTTTTTTCCATTTTTTTTCATTTTTTTTGATTTTTCATTTCCCTGAGAATATTCAAACTTTAAACCTTATCCGGACCCGTCGGAGGATTTTAGGAATTCCATGGAGCCTTTCTATTGTGCAATAATTTCTGTATTTATTCCATTTTTTTTTTAAAGTAATATTTGGCATGTGCTGATACATTTGTGGGTTTTATTTTGAAATGTGCTCAAATTTGTTTTTCTTTAATTCCTAAAAATAATTGGAAAAGATGTCGCCCTTAGCGACGACGATAATAATCCACTTTTGTCCTCTGAGGAATCTTATTATCACGCGAGTGAGTAAATGATGTTTTCTATATGCTAAGTGCAGCAGCGGACTACAATCCAGCACCCCCCAAGCCCCCCTTTCGGCACTGCTCAATGTCACCCTGACAATAATTGACTTTAAAAAAAATTAATTTATAGGGGGGGAAAGAAAATACGCGCTTAAACGCAAATACAGTTGCTGTATTTCTGTCGGCCAGGACGTAAAACAAACAAAAAAAATAAATGGTTGCACTTAACGCATTGGCCCATGTAGGATTGAACCACCATATTTAATATGTCCGCTTGTTAAGTTAAGACTACTTGTGATTCACGTGAGAGGGGAAAAAGTCCCATTTATGTAAATAGAAGACTTTTTCTGTTAGTTTTTTTGAATTCTTATTATTTTTTGGAAATATATGCGGCCTGACTGTTTTCCAAAAGAGGCGGCCTAAAAACAATCAAGAAGACCAGCTGCTTGCTTCGTCGCCCCGTGTGTGCGCGTGTGTGCGTTAAGTGTATGTTGATGTGCATTATGGCCTCAGGCCCCTCCCCTTTGCTCCCTCGTTAACCCTACTGTTACGTCGATGGTTAAATTTTGATTTTTTTGGGGCAGAATTTTTGTTTAGTTTTTTTTTTTTGCATTTGGATGTTTTTAATAGTCATATTTTTTATTTACTCAAAAGATTTAGAGTCATTTTTGGACATGCCAAAGAATTTATAATGACGAAAAACAACACTGGAGTTTAAGTCGCATTTTTGGGAGGTCGATTTTTTTATTTTATAAGAAGAAAGTAACAATAGCGAAATTTGAAAATAACACGCTAAAGTTTTTTTAAAAGAACTATAGCCTAAGGCCCAGTCAAACTATGAAAAAAGTGCGACTTATAGTCCAGAAAATACACTATGAAAATTCGATTTCTGACAGTTTCAGCGTACATTTTAACATTAACGAATATAGAAATGCAATCCATTGTGACTCATAGTTCGTAAATTCGGCTCCCCGAGTCGCAACGGAATGCACGTCAATCGCCGTCAATGGGAGCTCAAAAACAAACCATAAAAACACCTAATTTTAAACAATTTGCGCATTCCTGACCGGGCAAAACTCGGCGAACAGGAGGGTTAAAAAAAAAGAAGCCATTTGACGTGAAAATAAAGAGGGAGGCCACATAAATAACCAGCAAATAATCATAAAAAAACGGAATAGGAGTTATGATAATGTGCACATCTGGCCGTGCGACCTTGAAGGAGGCCCCCCGACTCTAAAAAATAAAAGGCAAGAGAGGAGGATGAAGATGTGCGAGCGAGCGAGCGGCATTGGCGGCGAACGGCGGCGAACGGCGGGCGGGCGGGACCTTGACCAGGCACACAAGAGTCGTTCAAATCAAATTGGAAGCATATGAAATGTGTTTTTTTGGACGGCCCGCATCTTTATTTTGAAGGAGGGGGGAAATGGAGGAAGCCACATGAAAGCAGCAGACGCTATATTTCATTCGGGGGACCAAAAAAAAAAAAAACAATTCTACATAAAATGTCCTCGTCGTCATTTGTCTTTAAAAAAAAAATCCCTGATTTAGTTTTTTTGATCATGATATGTTTACAAAAATATGCCATCCTTGAAATGGACTATTGTTTCCTTCCTGTTTGGATGCTGGTGGAGGGATTACGCAATCATGCCAGAATGAGGTGCCATTTTTGTTTTAAAGGGGAAAAATCAATAAAAAAATGAAAAAAAAAGAGGACTTGCAGGGACACTTTTTTGAATTGACGCATTTTGTTTTGGATTTTTGTAAGCGCGCGTGCGTGTATGTGTTTGGTTGCTCGTGATGACACTCACAATTTGGGAAATATCGAGAAAAAACAACAACAACAACAACAAAAAAAACCTAATTTCACTTTTCACAACTTTCACTTTGTACAAAAAAAAACTTTTCTCCTTGTTGCTTTTTATTTCCGGTGGGGTGTGGGAGGGGCTTTGGTTTGAGTGAATTGTTGTGAAGAAAATAAAAAAAAACTAAACAAAAACAAAAACAAGAAAAAAAAAAAGTCATCTCAGAACACCTGCTGTTTTGAGCATATATGTATTTTTGTAATGTGTTGAAAAATCAATACAAGAAAGCCAACACTTCAATAAATGTTGCAATTGCTCTATGATTGAAGACGCTGCGCATCGCCTGTCATTTCTTTTCTTTTCCTTTTTGTTGTCGTTCCGCCGCCCCGATCGAGTCGTCGTCGGCGCCGTTCCCACGGCAACGCGCGAAAGGGGAAAAAAAACGAGGAAGCGCTTTCGTTCAGTCGGAGTAAATCAGGCTTTTTTTTGTTTGTTTTTTTTACGACGACAATCGCGGCAATCACGCTACAAAATAAAACAATGTAATTGTTTTTTCACTTCCTGACGAACGTAACGACTTCATTACAAAGTCGGCGATGCGCGTCGGCTAGTTGATGACAATTTCGGTTATTTTTTGCTACTCTCAAACTAAATAAAGTTAGACTATGTGGCCTTAAGGAATTTTGTATGGGAAAATTTTACAATATTTGGAGTTATTTTTGTCGGCCATTGATTTAGACGTCCAATTTAATGATCGCTATTAGCTAGGTAGCTTATTTTTCTACAAATTTCATTAAAAAATAGTTTGCTTCTTCGTTTTGTTATCATTTTGTATTTTGGGGTACACAGCACATATAAGGGAGAAGACATTTAAGATTTTAGATTTTATTTATGTTCGTCTATAGAAAAAAAATCAAATTCAAGTATATTCAATTAAATTTGTTTAGTTATTATTTTGTATTTTGGGGCACACAACACAAATAGGGGCAGAAGACATTTAAGATTTTCTATTTTATTTACGTTTGTGCACTGTCTACAGAAAAAAAAATCAATTAATTATAGATTAATTTAGTTTTAAACGTGGTATAGCTTGACATCCATAGCCCTAAAAACATTTTTTGTTAAATATGTACAGCCTGAAATCTGATTTAGTCGATGACGGAGAAAGACGTCCAATTTAATGATCGCTATTAGCGCTGCCAGTCAAATAAGTAGCATATTTTTCCAAAAATGTCATTAAAAAATTAGTTTGCTTCTTTGTTTAGTTATTATTTTGTATTTTGGGGCTCACAACACAAATAGGGGCAGAAGACATTTAAGATTTTCTATTTTATTTACGTTTGTGCACTGTCTACAGAAAAAAAAATCAATTAATTATAGATTAATTTAGTTTTAAACGTGGTATAGCTTGACATCCATAGCCCTAAAAATTTTTTTTTTAAATATGCACAGCCTGAAATCTGATTCAAAATATAAATCAAGCTAAACTTTCGTAGAAACGTTAAAATTGGTCGACCGGGAGCCCAAAAGAGAAATCCAAGAATATTCACCCGAGTGAAATGAGGTCAGGAAATGAATCATTGATGATCATATTGACTGCGCTAATCTGACGTGACAAATTGGGATTGTGACGAAAGCTGTCATTTTGCCCCAAATTCTCCATTTTGTCCAACTTGCCTCCGATTGCGCCACGCAAACCAACATAACTACCAATACGATTCGCTCTTCTCCGGCTGCTGAGCTTTTGACGGTCTCGCACTTTTTACCGCCGACAAGCGTGAATAAGGGAAACCCTCCAGGTATTTCTTGATATCGGGCCAACATTAGTCAAGCCCGACCTCCAGGCGACAATGGCGCGCAGAAGGATGAGCTCCGACACCCCCCCCTCCAAGTCAAATATAAATAAATGCGAACCAAGAAAAAAAAAAAAGGAGAATCGTCAGGGTACACGGTAGCGTGAAGTGTGGCGGCATCATACATAATTCAGCGAGCTGAAATAATTGCCAGGGCGAGATATATTCTAAAAATAAAATCCAAACGCAGCTACAAATTGCCCGCACGGGGTTTTTTTTTGTGTTGAGACGTTCCTAAGTGTGCGTGGGGGGGGCGAGGGGGCTGACATCTGGGTCCCATGTTCGGGCTTTTCGGGTCTTCTGGTCAGATGTCACGTTCCCGCACGGGATTCTTTCCGACAACAATTGGACTCGCACATGTTGGGGTGGAAAAATAATAAAATTGAAACAAAAAAAAAATGAAGGGTCACCGTGGAAGTCTTCAAAAGGGGGCCGTGACAAACCATCTCCGACAACAGACATTCCGGGCGCCATCTTGACATGCCCGAGAACAAAGTTGTATTGGCCCCCGCGTTTATAGCGGGCCGTAAATCACGTGGCCGACCTCAAACGTGTAATCACGCCATTTCATTTGGCAGAATGATCCCCGTTCGGAACCCTTCTATTTTTTTAAGCGGCCTCGCCACCGTGTAATCAGAGGCCGCACAAATGTTTCGGCCACGGTTGGGTTTTTTTTTAAAGAGGATTGGAGACGCCTGAGTCGGTCGGGGCGCCTGCGGGTGGCCGGATGGCGACGTGTTTTCGTTATGGGTGTCAAACTTTGGGCCCTAGGGAAAAACCCAGGTCCGCTATATTATTTTCTGTGGTTGAAATATTACGGATGGGGTGCCTATCGCCGTAAAAGTCGCTAAAACGTTATCGGCCACGAGTCGAACTCGATATTGCGCCCCTTTTCTCCGCGTCAAAGCGTAGCCGGCCTCTTGAAAAGTCCGAACGGGAAATCACGGTGCGGAGTAAAACCATGTCACCGCTGGAACGGGGGTGTCAGCGGGGACCGCGGTCCGCCGTCCCGAACCGCGGAGATTCCGCTTTCCCGTCCGATCACAGGCAGGCCCCTCGGCGCAAGCCCACGTACTAATCTGCCGTCCCTGACCGGCTTTTGCGCCGGAGCGGTGGCGCCCGCCCAAGAGGAAATCCAGGCCAGATGCCACACGCTTGGGAAGTGGCTTGGAAAGCGGGAGAGGCCTTTAAGTCCCGACGGTCAGTCGACAACCGCGGTTGGCGACGAGCGTCGGGAAATCGTAAACGCTTGGCAAACTGAAAAATGTCAAACGAATGCAAATTGGCCCAAAGCACGAATGTAAACGCTCACAACGTGACCCCCCGATGGCCACAACATGAATTCCAATTTCTGAAAATTTGAATAAAAATAGCCGCAACGTGAATGTAAAAATGCACAACACAAATAGAAATGACCCGGAAGTGTGGAGTCAATTACACGGAAGTACACAACAGGCCACCCTACTTGTACAACAACTATTTATATATATTTATCTATATCTCATACCGTGACCGGACGTTTCGTCAAAAGACGTTTGGTCACAACATTAAGTACACAACAGTTGTAGTCCTTATGTGTACTTAATGCGTATGATATATATATATATATATATACTTGTGTACTAAATAGGGTAAATTTTTGCATTTGTGCTGTGGCTTCGTGCATTCATGTTGCGGCTATTTGCAATCATGTTGTGGCCAATTAGGGTTCCTCTTGTTTCTATTTGCATTCGTGTTGTGATTTGATTGTTGATTTTTTCCCCCAAAGAAAAATGTCCATTTCCAAGTGACCGCTTTCATTTTATATCCACTTAAACTCGTGACTGACGACGTTTCCGTGACATTGACGGCGATAGACGTCCCATCCATAATATTTCAACCACAGAAAATAATATACCTCTTACTGTTATTCACGTTACTTGGATTTTATATTGCAAGACTCCCTCCAAGGTTCCGGACATCCCTGACAGAACGACTCTCTTACAGATTAGGCATGAATAAATAAATATAAGTAGTTAATGCCTTTATTTAATAACGAGCAATTAATTGGTTGGGGTTTTGTGGGACCGGCGGGAAGGGGGCTGATTGGGTGGGGACCCAGCTTTTATAGGCTACAGGGAGTCATTATCACTAAGACCGTAATTATTTCCAATATAATGTCTTCAACTTCCACTTGGCATTAGAATTATAGCATCATTACAAATTGGGAAATTGCTTAAAATTTTGGAAAATGCCGATTAAATTTGACTCGAGATCGCCAAAATTCGACCTTGGTTACTGCTTTTAAATGAATATACGACGACGGACAACGCACGATTCAAAACAAATTATAATAATATGATTAAAAATGGTATAATTGCACAATGAACATGACTGTTATGGCACCCTTTAGGATGATAGCCAAAAAACAGGTGCGTTCTATTAAAAAAAAAAATGCTACGTACTTCCTTTTATACATAGTGTCATATGAATTAATACTAAAACTTATTGTTAAAGCAATCCTTGGCGTCAAAACGGAGACTTTAAAGCCGATTTTCCCCCGGACCTCCCAGGTGCGCCCCATCTCAGGTAGACGGCGCCCGAGGGGGGTCAGTCGGCATCCCCCCCCCACGACGGTCGTGGCGTTATGAAAAGCTCCTGCGTCGGATTTCGGCCCGACTGTCATTATGTCGTAAAAAACAAAGTGTGTGTGAAGCTGAGCGCGATGAGCTTTCATCCCGTCTTAATTATAGAGTGCGCGGTGGCGTCGTAGCCATCTTTTGGCTGGGCAGCTTTTTGCCGAGCGCTATCTCCAGGCCCGCCCCTCCCGTCGCATTCTTTTATTGTGTGTTAATCACAAGGCGACGCGAGGCCCGTTTGCGGTGGATTTTCACACCGGCCCGTACACGAATGCTCAGCGCTGCGGTGGACCCGTGGAATGTGACGGCGCCGCATCTTGTGAGGTAAAAAAAAATAGCGTCGAGTTAAGGTAAGAAAATGAGTGCAATGAACTGGTATGATTAGTTTGAAGTAGCACATTTGTAATAATACAAAATGGGCAGATATTAGAGCGCTTAACGTGATTGGATTTGTATTCGAGGGCGTTTAAAAGACGGAAAAAAAAATAACACAAGGCAATGAGAGACTTTGCCATTCAGTTGGACGCAAAAGTGTCCAAAAAACGAATTCCTTTAAGACTAGTTTAGGTGTAACCATTCATCCATCCAAGGAACCAGATTCGGAAAATATTATGGTCAAATATTACGTCAAAGAATCAATTTCGTGACGTCCATTTAATGGCGATTTATACACCGATAAATTTGGTTATCTTTTAGATATACAGTTTTGTTCAAAATTGTCCAAAATATCAAAAATGATGGTGTAAATCGCCATTAAATTGACGTCACAATATTGTTTCTTTGACGTCCGCTCTTGCTCGTTTTGTGTTTTTTCTGCTTTTCTGTCTTAATGATTTGATTTGGTGATTCTTAATGATCCCATGTACTTTGATTTGCTTTCTACTTTGTGCTTTTGCTTTGTTGTTCTGTCTAATCACCCTCTGCTACTATCACAATGAAATTTCCCGAATACAGCATGAATAAAGTTATCCAATCCAATCCCATAGTTGACCATAATATTTTACGAATTTGGTTCCTTGGATCGACAAATCGTTCCACCCTAATTAGTCTTAAAGGAATGAATTTTTGGGGAACTTTTGAGTCCAACTGAGTGGCAAAATCTCTCAAAACCATACCTGTCAACCTCTGCCGATAACTGCCCTTATAAATGATTATTGATTCCCCTTACAAACCCCCAAAAAAACCTTACAAACACCGTACGAGTCGTACGGTGTTTGTCCAGCACAGACATAGCTGACCAAAATTGAATCAACGGGGGTTGGGCCGCTGTGGGTGGGGTGGGGGATAGCTTTTGGCTCAAGCTATCCTGCACTGACCGAGCTGACTGACAAACTTGAACCAGCGGGGGTTGGTCTACGAGAAGCACCTGACGCCAATCCACTGATTGCACGCGGAGGACACTAGTATTGTGGAAAGCTTTCATCATTTTGCAAAGCAAATAAGATGGACAAAAATTCACATTGTCTATAATCACAAATCATTTCTGATTGATTTCTGTGCAAATAATTTTTGGGCGGACGCAGGGGTTTTATTTTGATAGTGTCTACTGAGCACACCGTACGGTGTTTGTAAGGTTTTTTGGGGGTTTGTAAGGGGAATCATAATCATTTATAAGGGCAGTTATCGGCAGAGGTTGACAGGTATGCTCAGTAGACACTATCAAAATAAAACCCCTGCCTCCGCCCAAAAATTATTTGCACAGAAATAAATCAGAAATGATTTGTGATTATAGACAATGTGATATTTTGTACATCTTATTTTACTGTTAACTTTGCAAAATGATGAAAGCTTTCCACAATACTAGTGTCCTCCGCGTGCAATCAGTGGATTGGCGTCAGGTGCTTCTCGTAGCCCAACCCCCGCTGGTTCAAGTTTGTCAGTCAGCTCGGTCGGTGCAGGATAGCTTGAGCCAAAAGCGGCCCAACCCCCGTTGATTCAATTTTGTCACCTATGTCTGTGCTGGACAAACACCGTGCGAGTCGTACGGTGTTTGTAAGGTTTTTTGGGGCTTTGTAAGGGGAATCAATCATCATTTATAAGGGCAGTTATGGGCAGAGGTTGACAGGTATGCAAAACCTTTAACCAAAGTTGTAACATAGAACAAATACTCCAAAAAAATCCAAGCCAAATTCCCCATTTCAAAACAACGACGAGGACATTTTGACTAAAAACGGCAGGGAACGAGTTAAGAAACTTCCTCGCCACAAAAACAGTCGGAAGAAAGGCGTTACTGTCCAAATCCTGCGTGTGAAGTTCCAGGCATAAACGAGCCGACTTTGACAGGAGATGACCATGAAAAGGAAGAAGCGTCATTTGAGCGATGATGACATGCCGGCCCCCGTGGGAATCCAATTCTGTGTCATTAACTTAAGAGGCAGCCATAAAACACGCCACGTCTATGCCTTTTATGAAGGAAATCATTTGCCTTTTATCAGATTTTTATTCTTTTTGTCTTTGTACAGTCGCACGCTGGGAACGCCATGGCGTGTGTGTTCGCCACATGGCCGAGTCGGGATGAATTAGTACAACTAAATTATTTTAATCGGGAAAATTCTCTTTCACTTTTAAGCCAAAATGTCCTGTAGACGAGTCGGTAATTTTTTTTTGTTAGCTCCATTTGTTAGCCTAATCAATATTATAGCTGGAATGGAATAACTCGGGTTAACTTTTTATACGAACCAATAATTTTAAAAATCTCCCACTGCAAACTGTTAATATCTGTATTGCAGATTGTAATACGCCAAATTTACGACAAGATCAATGTAAAAAACATCAGATTTTTTTTCATCTCTCCCCTCAATGGCAACCGATAAATTAAGCACAAATGAATGTTTCAACCGACAGTCGATTTAAAAACATCTCTCGACCGTGGTTACCCAAGGCCGCACCATGACAAAGTATATCATTAACAAAGTCACACATCTGCTATATAAAAGCAACATTCACAAAAGAAAATGTGGCTTACCGCATTGATTTTCCACCCAAGTTATGCGGTTATCGTGCTCGCTATTGTCTGCGCAGGCCATGAATGGGAAGCAGGTTCCTGGGGTTGGAAAAAATAAAAATAAAATAAACGGTCAGACAATTGGACACAAGAATAAAAAAAATAAAGCTTGGGTTAGGTGTCTTCGCTTAATTCTCCAACTGACATTTCAAAGCGGGGCTTTTAAGTTTACTCTGAAAACGACACTTTAAAATAAGAAGTTCCACAAAGGACAAAAAGTCACCTTGAAAGAACCAAAACGCCAAAGTCGTAACGGACCAATGGCGTCGTCTTTGTTCTCGTTTGTCAAATTCGCACTTGAATTTGCGTCGTGCCGCAAAGACAAAAGTAGGATGCTGATGCCGCGGTTCTGGCGCGCGAACAGACTGCGGCGGGAAGCATGACGACGCCACCGAGGAGTCATAACGCTGATTAACAGCTGCCTCTAATTAAAGATCAATGGCCGGGCTTTCAGAGGTGATTTGTTACATAAATTAGGATGCCCACTGTCCATTAATGGCGGCCGTGTCACTGTAACAGATTGGGCCTCCTGCCCGAAAGCGCCGCCGCACGCCGTAGATAACCCAACCCCCCCACGAGATGCTGTTTACGGAGAAGGCTTTTATTTTGGCGGAGTGCTAAAATGTCACATTTGTCAAGAGTCGCCGCCAGGGTGACCAGATGTGCCTTGATGGCTTTTATATGTATCAATGTATCCCAAGATAGAAAGATGTCAGTAGGAGGTAGTTGGGATTTAAACTGTTTAATAGCAGTCAGTGTTTCAGGAGTCAAGAATGGGTTTAAAAATACGAGTTTTGGTGGGTGATGTTCCCAATCCAAAGTGGTTTCAAATACACAAATTTAAAAGGGATGATTGGAGGTCATATTTGAGAGTCGAGGGTCATCTTTGTGTTGTAAAAAATGGTCAATTGTTTGATAGTACAGTTTCTCTTTTATTAGGTGAAGTGTCAGTTGTTAGGGGCAATTTGATCAAAGATTCAACAGATGGGTTAAATGCACATCTTTGACAATGTGTTTCTTTTATACTGGGAATGCCCCATTACGGTTGTAGCCAATGGCTTGTTAATATTATCCCATTTCTGTTGTTTAATGTTTCATTTAGTGCAAAAATGTCTTTAACTTGGCACAAGTCAATGCATTCAATTGACTTTGGTAAGTTTGTGTGTGGCAAGACTGTTATGTTACAGTTGACGGATTTGAGCTAACAGTTAGCCGTTGTAGAAAGGAAAAAAAAAAAACAGCATTTACATGTAATAAGTTTTAGCTCCAACAAAGAGTGACTCCTAAAGAATTTATGTCATCTTAAAGAGAAAGTCATAGACAGCATTGAGATTTCTCCATTTATTCAAAGAGCATTCCAAGGCGTTTAGTGTCCCCACTGCAATGAAAACAATCATTTAGATTAGAAACTGACTCAAAAAATGTTAGAATACTTACCAATTTTCGTTGAAGAGGGTACTTGACTTGGCCATGGAGGCGGGACTGGCTGTAGTCTGGTTCTTGCTGGCCGTGGACGCGGGACTGGCTGTAGTCTGGTTCTTGCTGGCCGTGGACGCGGGACTGGCTGTAGTCTGGTTCTTGCTGGCCGTGGACGCGGGACTGGCTGTAGTCTGGTTCTTGCTGGCCGTGGACGCGGGACTGGCTATAGTCTGGTTCTTGCTGGCCATGGACACGGGACTGGCTATAGTCTGGTTCTTGCTGGCCATGGACACGGGACTGGCTATAGTCTGGTTCTTGCTGGCCATGGACACGGGACTGGCTATAGTCTGGTTCTTGCTGGCCATGGACACGGGACTGGCTATAGTCTGGTTCTTGCTGGCCATGGACACGGGACTGGCTATAGTCTGGTTCTTGCTGGCCATGGACACGGGACTGGCTATAGTCTGGTTCTTGCTGGCCATGGACACGGGACTGGCTATAGTCTGGTTCTTGCTGGCCATGGACACGGGACTGGCTATAGTCTGGTTCTTGCTGGCCATGGACACGGGACTGGCTATAGTCTGGTTCTTGCTGGCCATGGACACGGGACTGGCTATAGTCTGGTTCTTGCTGGCCATGGACACGGGACTGGCTATAGTCTGGTTCTTGCTGGCCATGGACACGGGACTGGCTATAGTCTGGTTCTTGCTGGCCATGGACACGGGACTGGCTATAGTCTGGTTCTTGCTGGCCATGGACACGGAACTGGCTATAGTCTGGTTCTTGCTGGCCATGGACACGGGACTGGCTATAGTCTGGTTCTTGCTGGCCGTGGAGGCGGGACTGGCTATAGTCTGGTTCTTGCTGGCCGTGGAGGCGGGACTGGCTATAGTCTGGTTCTTGCTGGCCGTGGAGGCGGGACTGGCTATAGTCTGGTTCTTGCTGGCCGTGGAGGCGGGACTGGCTATAGTCTGGTTCTTGCTGGCCGTGGAGGCGGGACTGGCTATAGTCTGGTTCTTGCTGGCCGTGGAGGCGGGACTGGCTATAGTCTGGTTCTTGCTGGCCGTGGAGGCGGGACTGGCTATAGTCTGGTTCTTGCTGGCCGTGGAGGCGGGACTGGCTATAGTCTGGTTCTTGCTGGCCGTGGAGGCGGGACTGGCTATAGTCTGGTTCTTGCTGGCCGTGGAGGCGGGACTGGCTATAGTCTGGTTCTTGCTGGCCGTGGAGGCGGGACTGGCTGTAGTCTGGTTCTTTTTGGCCGTGGAGGCGGGACTGGCTATAGTCTGGCAATTTGCCTTCATTGGAGGAACCCTCACGAGCACTGAGATATTGATCCGGGAACACCCATCCCCAGTCTGGTACTTGCTGGCCGTGGAGGCGGGACTGGCTATAGTCTGGTTGTTGCTGGCCGTGGAGGCGGGACTGGCTATAGTCTGGTTGTTGCTGGCCGTGGAGGCGGGACTGGCTATAGTCTGGTTCTTTTTGGCCCTGCAGGCGGGACTGGCTGTAGTCTGGTTCTTTTTGGCCCTGCAGGCGGGACTGGCTGTAGTCTGGCTCTTTTTGGCCCTGCAGGCGGGACTGGCTGTAGTCTGGCTCTTTTTGGCCCTGCAGGCGGGACTGGCTGTAGTCTGGCTCTTTTTGGCCCTGCAGGCGGGACTGGCTGTAGTCTGGCTCTTTTTGGCCCTGCAGGCGGGACTGGCTGTAGTCTGGCTCTTTTTGGCCCTGCAGGCGGGACTGGCTGTAGTCTGGCTCTTTTTGGCCCTGCAGGCGGGACTGGCTGTAGTCTGGCTCTTTTTGGCCCTGCAGGCGGGACTGGCTGTAGTCTGGCTCTTTTTGGCCGTGCAGGCCGGACTGACTATAATCTGGCTCTTTTTGGCTGTGCAGGCCAGACTGACTATAGTTTGGCAATTTGCCTTCATTGGAGGAACCCTCACGAGCACTGAGATATTGATCCGGGAACACCCACCCCCAGTTGGACTCTTCCTCCTCGGGCTCTTCTTCCTCCTGCTCCACCTCGTCTTCATCTTCCTCTTCAAACTTTTCATAATGATTGTCCTGGTTGTAGTTTCTGCCACGCTCAAAGCTCACGCTGTAGTGTGTGGCAGTTCCCGGGGGATACTGGCCAGTCAAAAAACTGTAGTCGAAAGGATAAGGCACAAAACGCCTGGTGTAGGAAGGAAAGATAGGATCGACGATGGGCGACACCCTGGCCGGTCTAGAGTCATAAGAAAGTGGCGCTGGGCGTGGCATCGGCCAGAGACGAGGTTGCTGAGGAACGCCGTGGGTTTCGTACTCAGACTCGTAGTCGCCATGGTCAAAGATCTTCTCTAATCGGACTAGATCGCCAGGCTGGAATTTGGGTTCTGGAGGGGGCAGATAGGGACCGATCAGTGGGAAATGCTGAGCAGGCGGGGGAAGGAAACTAGAAGGACTGGGTTGGTTGTCTGCAACATTGCCTGGCAACTCTGCATTGTCATTAGATACCACTGGGTTGGGAACAGTTTCTGCACCATTTGGGACTGGGGTCGCAACTGGTTTGACATTCTCTGGAAGGAGAATTGAAATGTAAAAAAACATCAGGGAAAGCCATAGGCGATAGTCAAAGCCAAGACAAGTTACAAACCTTTAGCCCATGGTTTAATAAAATCAGATTGCTTCGAGTCATCCTCTGCGAGCGCAGGCTTTGCTACAGGAGATTTCTTTGGACTCAAATCTTGCTTTAGCACTTTGTCCAGTAGAGTACGAGGTCTGAAATGACTGCTGGGGAAAGACCTGGCACCAACACCTGAACAAAAAAGACAAACTCAATTCTAACCAAGGCTTAACTTAGAATGACTACAAATCAGAAGCATGTTGAACCAATTAGCTTCATTTTCAGCAGGCCTTCCCCATCAGAAATTTAGTCATTGATACAATTATTAAGTGTTCTGTTATGGTCCCACCAACTAAACTCATTTTGGTAAAACTAGGAGACACAGTCCTGTTTTTCTAAAAATATATTTGCTTAGCAGTTAGCAACAGCTCAAAGATACCATTGCCAGCAGTAGACATTCATCAACAATGGAAATGACTGAATAAAGCAATTTTGGTGCATTCTTGTCATTGGTTCATAATTAATGGCTTACCTTGCTTACTCATCGGGTGGGAGAGCGAGACGCCAACCATCAAAAGAAGGAGCAAAGTCCTAAAAAATACAAGCAAATTGCACAAATGAGCAAACATAAGAAGTCAACTTAGAGTTGCTGTTCAATAACATACCCAGATGAGACCCAACCAGCCATGATGACAGCAAAGGAGCAAGTGGTAACTCTGTCATGTTTGGGGATAGACTTTTAAATGAACTGGAGACAAGTTCTGACCAATCGGGAGGCAGCAGCTGACTGGCCACATCTGCCTCTCTTTCGGTCCTAACGAGATTGCGACCTTTAACCTCTGGCATACGCAGAATTGTGGAGAAAAAACATTCCTCTACTGACACTAAATTACATATATTTGTATTTAAGAACAACATCAGGTATAGTTTTGCATAATGTATAGAAAGTAACCATTTTGTTGCCTGTTAAATGCATTTAAAAATAAATTCATAGAAATGTGTTCAAAAAATACTTTACATTTCATGTTAATATTTTTTTAAAAGGAACTTTAATTAATTACTATACTCCATTGAACATGCCAGATGTCCAATTCATTTGAATTATCTGTGAATCTTCATTTTGCACTGCCATTGACGGCACTAAGCGTCCATTCCACTTTGACTAGAAGGGCATAAAAATATGATTTCTAATCTATATTTAAAAAACAACAACAACTTTCAGCCACCACAATTGAATATTTTATTGATTTGGCAATGGTGCTTTTCCACTCCCAACTTGAAGAAATTTGACTAAAAGAGTCCACTCAATGATCTGAAACAAATGACAATCTTGCACTAATGTTCCTTTTATTTCTTTGTTCTGGCGAATAAACGCCCGCATTGGCGCTCCTTTAATTGCGCAGGTGTACCTAATGGTCTGTCTTTTGCACGCCTGATGAAAAGATAAAAGTTCTCCGCTTCCTGTGGAAGTGAGGAACGCAACGCGAGGACCCGTCTTGGTCTCCGCCGTCGTCTTCGCCGTCTTCCTCTTCTTCTTCTTCTTCTTCTTCTTGCGGGTGAAAGCGAGCGAAGAGCCATAAAAGACATGCAAATGTGCGCGCGGTGTCGGCGGCACATGCCTTCATTAAGATCTCATTGCTCCCCACGCAGCTTGAGACGCTGCCAAATGTGCCACGGCTCGACATTGTACCAATTTCCGGCACTCCGCGTGTGTATTTCCTGCCTTTCTAATCAGAATTCTATTTTGCGTCTCAAAAGGGGCTCCATTCAGACGCACATTAGCAGCCCTCGTCAGCCCTAATGTGGCTGCTCGGGGCTGCGAAGGGGCCACGGGCCGCCAGCTGCATCCACTTGTCACTCTCCGCCGCCGCCGCCGTCGCCGCTGCACATGCCCTCGCTTACTCCACGCCTGTCTGCGCCGCTCAACCTTACATCTTACATTTGACCCACGTGGACGTGAGGAACGCCAATGTCCGTCGCTGACGACAACTTGAAGCCATTCGAAAGATTGAGGCCCTTCTGATTGAGATTTTATTACCCACAAGAGTCAAAAAGCAATGCGATAGGCGGCACTTTTCCGAAACAAACCGTATTGGAGGGCCCCTCGGTTCCAATTTTTCCGAATGGCAGCAAATGTTAGTCCGCATTCTTATTGTTCTTCTTGGAGACTCTTCAGTTTGTAATCGGACCCCATCGGGCCCCTTCCGATCAAGATTTTATTACCCACAAGAGTCAAAAAGCAATGCGATAGGCGGTGCTTATTCCGAAACAAACCGTATTGGAAGGGCCCCTCGGTTCCAATTTTTCCGAATGGCGGCGAATGTTACAGTCCGCATTCTTGTTGTTCTTCTTGTAGACTCTTCACTTTGTAATCGGACCCCATCGGGCCCCTTCCAATCGAGATTTTATTACCCACAAGATTCAAAAAGCAAGGTGATAGGCGCTTATTCCCGAAACAAACCGTATTGGAGGGCACCTCGGTTCCAATTTTTCCGAATGGCGGCGAATGTTACAGTCCGCATTCTTGTTGTCCTTCTTGTAGACTCTTAACTTTGTAATCGGACCCCATCGGGCCCCTTCCGATCAAGATTTTATTACCCACAAGAGTCAAAAAGCAAGGCAATAGGCGGCGCTTATTCCGAAACAAACCGTATTGGAGCTCCCAGTCACTGATTGTCTTGAAACTTGCTAGCTAAACACTATCGATCGATCCTCAGGACGTTTCATTCCCAATTTTAATACAAAATAACATCCCACCCCGAATCGCATACAATACAGCCCCGATCACGATAACGACACTTGTCAACGATACGATGATCGTGTCATCGTACGTCGAGATTAACGGTAAGAGCGTATGAAATTTGGGTCCACTTAAGGTTTTATTTGTGGGAGTGGGCTGCGGGATGGAGAGGGAGGTTGCAAATTGAAGCGGATCTGGATCCAAATCCGTGGGATTTTCCCGTGCAGCCGCCGCATTCTCCAAACAAATCAAACGCGGAGAGAAGTCAATTATGACGGATCAATAATTCAGCATTCCCAATTATTCTTTAATTGTAAGACGGCGTATCAGCCCATCTGACGGCGCGTTGTTACCCTGCAGAGCTTTTGCCTGATTGTTTGGATGAGATTAGATATGTGTGCCAACGTGTGTGTGTGTGTGTGCGTATCAAGCGAGAGATCAGGCAATGTCACGCAACACACACGCGCGCACACGCGCACCGGCGCACGCCAACACGCCAGCACGCGCGGCGCCTTAATGACACAAACACATCACATAAAGCCAAATGCTGCCACTAAAATTTGCATGGTGCTCAGTAATGCATTAGTGAACATCACTTGGCAATCTGTTCATACGGCCTTAATTGGATTTTAATACTGCCTCTGATCTTGTTTTCTAATTAACGGCGGTGGCTGGCGACCAAGCAGAACCGTGCACCCGGCGACACCTTTGATCCCCGCCATATGGAGCTCCTCCCGCGTGTGGAGGGGAGGGGGGGGAAAGAGAAGGAAAAAAAAAAATAACTCACCTAGACGTGGGCGAACAACACCAACATCGACACCCCCACCTTCCTTCCGCTCACCCGACCCCCCCCCAAATCAAAATGGATGCACGAAGCAGAGGTGGCAAAGAGCGGCGGCATGTGTCGTCCTCGCGTCCCGCCGGCTTTGTTATTGATTAATTTCTCTTACAATCACTTGTGATCGCGAGATACATAAAACATGAGGGATGGAGGAGGAAGGGGGTAGGTAGGGCCTTGTTGTTATTTATTTATTTATATTTGGCATTACCAAGACGCCCTGATTTTTTTCTTGAAATTTTGCATGACCAAGACGCCCTGATTTTTTTCCTTTATATTTTGCATTACCAAGACGCCCTTATTATTTATTTCTTTTATATTTTGCATTACCAAGAGGCCCTGATTTTTTTGTCCTTTTATATTTTGCATTACTAAGACGCCCTGATTTTTTTCCCTTTATATTTTGCAGTGCCAAGACGGCCTTATTTTTTTTCCCTTTTTATTTTGCATGACCAAGACGCCCTGATTTTTTTCCTTTATATTTTGCATTACCAAGATGACCTTATTATTTATTTCTTTTAGATTTTGCATTACCAAGACGCCCTTATTATTTATTTCTTTTATATTTTGCATTACCAAGACGCCCAGATTTTTTTGTCCTTTTATATTTTGCATTACTAAGACGCTCAGATTTTTTTCCTTTTATATTTTGCATGACCAAGACGCCTTGATTTTTTTCTTTTATATTTTGCATGACCAAGACACCCTGATTTCTTTCTTTTATATTTTGCATTGCCAAGACACCCTGATTTTCTTTCCCTTTTGCTCCCTGGCTTGCAGAAATCTTACTTACTTTGCTAATCTTGTTTATGTCGCTGCTTTGACGCTTTTGACCGAGCAGGGCTGCCAAAAGTGTGTTCTTTCCCATTTTCGGCTGACTTCTTTCGGAGAGTCCACTTGGCTCCAGAGACGCCGGCCCTTTAAGAGACGAGTGCAATTTAGCGTTGTTAAAAATGTGCAAAAAATAAATAAAAATAAACAACCAAAAAGTCACACAGTTATTTGTAGGACAACTCAGGATTTGACCTATATTTTGGGAGGTTAATATCTTGATGTAAAACTTTTTGAACTCTGTTTTGCAATTTAAAGGCGACAAAGTTTCTGGATTCAAGGATGTTGTTTCTTTTTTTTGGATAAAGTGTTTACATTTATTTATCTTTATGACAGCTTGTAATGTAACAAAAGTTGTTCTTATTTCGAGTAATTGGGGTATTTTCATCTAAAACTTTTTGACTTGTGTTTTGCAATTTAAAGGTGACAAATGTTCTGAATTCAAGGATGCCCTTATTTTAGGATAACATGTCTTTATGATAGCTATTCAAGTAACCAAAGTTGTTCTTAAAGACTCGATACTTCAGAATTCAATCAAAACCTGCAAAAAAATGTGTGCCTAAAACTCCTAGTGTTCAGTTAAAAAAAAAGGAATAATGACTTTCCCTAAACTTGCACAAATTTGGAAGTCAACCAAAAAACTTCATTAAGTTTTTTAGTTTTTAGTTTTTTTTTAAGGAGATCCCGGAACGCGTCCTAAAATCCCGACATCCACGCACTGCCAAAAAAGGTTATTGGGAGTCACTCCTGTTGACTTGTCAAGGTGGCTTTGTTTTTGCGCGTGGCACGTAGCCAACCAACGTGCATAGGTTCTAGGAGTGGCGGAATGCACCCCTGGCCGTGGAAATTCCTGACCTAGATGCTTTTCGTGGAACGCCGACCAGGTGGATTGGTCTCTGGCTCGGGCCTGAAAAGATAATTAGCAGGCCCTAGTTCTTTTCTTTCATCATTAGTCGATTGAGTAAGAAGACGCTTTTGATTGTGGCATGGGCGCTTCCATCTTACACAACGTGGCTTCATTACAAAACAATTCACAACCTCAATTGCTTAAGGGAAGAAGACTTATCAAACACTGACCTTATGATTGTAAGGCACCCTTTTTCAATATTCTCAAACTAAATAGATATGTCCCAAAACCAACGGGAGTGAGACACCAGGCCCCTGGCGGGCGCTAATCCACCAGCGCCGCGCTGCCGAATCCAGGTAAAGCGATCCTAAAGCCCAAGATGGCCCTCCCCCTGTTTTCGCGCTGGGCCTTTTGAGCCAACGCTATTAGCGTTCGCCAGGAAGATCAGACGGAGGGGAACATCCACTCAAAAGTCTGGACTCGGACCTCCATTTTGACAAGTTAATCTCCGCTTTGACAGCACGCAGAAAAGGGATTCCACCTTGACCGTCTTCTCTGCCAAATCCCTTCATGGGCGACCTGCGTCTTTGTCCTGTGTCTACACTTAAACTACTACTAAAGACGCTTTTAAATACAAGGACACTCCTATGTACTTGTGTCCTATTACCAGACCGCTTCATTGATACACAGTAACGGTCCTCGTAATCCGGTGCGCCTTATATATGAAAATAAATGAGTAAATTTGAGTTTGTGCTTGATAACCCGGTGCTGTAAGACTCCAATTGTCCAAAAAACGTTCCAAAAAACTAAAGTTTTTACACTAAAAAAAGTCAAGATTCGTTCTCATGTAATCAACAAAGTTTGCGCGAAGGTCTTCATAATCAGGTGCGCCTTATATGTGAAAATAAACACATACAATTGAGTTCGTGCTTGATAACCCGGTTCTGTAAGACTCCAATTGTAGAAAAACATTCCCAAAAACAAAACTCTTTACACAAAAAAAAGTCAAGATTAGTTCTCACGTAATCAACAAACTTTGCGCGAAGGTCTTCATAATCAGGTGCGACTTATATATGAAAATAAACACGTACAATTGAATTTGTGCTTGATAACCCGGTGCTGTAAGACTCCAATTGTCAAAAAACATTCCAAAAAACAAGTCTTTACACCCAAAAAAGTCAAGATTCGTTCTCACGTAATCAAGTAAATTTGCGTGAAAGTCTTCATAATCCGGTGCGCCTTATATATGAAAATTAACGAGTAACAATTGAGTTTGTGCTTGAAAACTCGCTGCTGTACGACTCCAATTGTCCCAAAAACATGTCTTTACAACTTTAAAATTCCAATTGTTCAAAAAAACGAAAGTCTTTACACTAAAAAAGTCAAGATTCCTTCTCGCGTAATCAACAAAGTTTGCAGGAAGCGTTACGGGGTCAACGAGAGTTACAGTTCCAAGCAGCTCAGCCTCGCCTCGCCTCGTCAGCCTTGCAGCGACGCTGGTATTCGCGTGATGAGTCGTTACCCGAGGGACGTTTTGCATCGCTGATACGACTCATCTTTTGTCCCGTGACGGCGTGCCAGAATGTCCGATGGCTAAGTACTCTGGGCGTGTTTGTCGTTGCAACCTGGTTGGACCTGGTGCAGCCGCGAGATTCTATAGGAAGTCTCATTTTTTTCTTCAACTTCTACTCGCTTACCTTTAACCCCCTCATTAAAATGTGCCTGGCGGGCACAGCGTCGCATATTTACAGTACTGCGCGCGGCGTGCTATAAAGCTAACGCGTAAACTCTGTTTACCTGGCTGGTGTGGGTGTTTTAATCTTTTTTTCCTGGATCAATTTATAGGTGGAACTTGTCGGGGGCTCAGTATCCGTTTTGATGGCACGCTTGTCAAAGCATCGTCTCCGATTACGGCGCATTGGCGGCTGACGGGCCAACGTTTAATCCACTTATTGCAAGGTGACATCTCCTTCCCGTGCCCAAAAGCTTCACCTACACACGGAGAGGAAAGATGAGTATCGTTTTTTTTGGACGGCAACCTTGTAAAAAGTCCACCCAATGACATTCTACATGTAATATCGCAAGCAAGCAGGCACACAACCGATAGAAATATATTTTAAGTTCTCTGCTATGTTGTCTATATGGCTCTTTTTGCAAAGTAAAGCAACAAGAGCTAGCCTGAGAAAGCTCTCTAAATCACAGGTGTCAAAGTGGCGGCCCGGGGGCCAAATCTGGCCCGCCGCATCATTTTGTGCGGCCCGAGAAAGTAAATCATGAGTGCGGACTTTCTGTTTTAGGATCAAATTCAAATGAAGAGTATAGATGTATATTAAATTTCCTGATTTTCCCCCTTTTAAATCAATAATTGTAATTTTTTAATCCATTTTTCTGTGTTTTTAGTTCAAAAATCATTTTGTAAAATCTAAAAATATATATAAAAAAAGGTAAAATAAACATTGTTTTAGATCTATAAAAAACTGAATATTCAGGGCTTTTAATCCATATATAAAAAAATATCTAAATATTTTATCTAAAATGGTCCGGCCCACATGAAACAGAGTCTGACACCCTTGCTCAAAATTATTGTTTTACACATATAAATGCCAAAATAACAACATAACAGTCAAACTATGAAATAAGTAGAAGTTCTAGTGGAGAAAATACGGAATAAATGTCAGTTAATTACGATGACACAACAACACAATGGCAGTTCGTAGCTGAATAAAGACAAACAAGACCCACACAATCATGCAAAAAAAATAAAATCGAGTTTCAAAATTTCAGAATCGTCAATGGCAGCCAATGAAAATGTATTTTTTTATTTTTTGAGCTGCATCTTCTGGATTTAATCTGCTCACCCACAAACATTTTCCCCCTACTCAACTTTCACAGGCGAGACTCGAGCGCCATTAATCGTCGGACCAAGTCGCCGAGCAGCTTTGCTGCAGCTGGCGACGGACTGGCAAACTCCGCCGTGTCTCCAATCTGTATAAACACTCGCCAGCGGGAAGAGGGCCTTTTAATTCGGGATTTGGGGCGCAAACAGGCGCGGGATAAATGTCATGTTTTGATGCAATCAAGACAAAATCAGTGGAGCGTCGACCACTTTGATGCGTGGCGCATTAAAAGACGTTTAAGGGCTCAAGAAACTGATTGAAAGCCCAACCACGTCTAATTATTGATTAGAAAAGATTTTAAGCAGTGCATTATTGCAGTTTATTTTTATTTTCCCCGAGCCTAATGCGGCAGAACCAAAAAGTTGTCAAAAGTCAACTGGTCGTTATTGAATAGGAGGCACGGCCGCGACAAATTTCGGCACATCAATACGAGCTCGGCATAAAACAATAACAACATTTGGAAGCAAAGCAAAGTGGAAAAGTCAAAGGAAGCACAAATGATGAATGAATGGAAAAAGACATAACCACGCTATGTGTTAAAAGATCCGTAAAACAATGTTGATTTGTGAAGCTGTTTTGTCAAAATTGTGATTTAATCTGATTAAGGCAAACAGCAAAAAAAACGTTTTTTTAGGGGCTAACGTAATTAAAAAGTTCAGTTCCGAAACGCAAAGTGTAAATTATAAAAATAGGGGTCATAAGTCAATAAAAAAAAAAAAGTAAAAAGCATTACTCTGAAAATGAGACTGGCTTACGTAAAGCTGAACTTAATTCTACCTAAAACAGAAGTTATTTACGTGAAAGATAGTTTTGCCATTAGCACTCCCATCAGTTTTGACCTTTGACCCGTAGTTAACTATAGACAAAAAGGACAAATGTAACTTGAAAACCTCTCGTTTGCGTCAGTTTGACCCCGCCGACAGATCATTTGCATTATTTCCAACAGCCAATCCAAAGCGTTCTCCCTTCATTTGCATTTGGCTGGATAGCCCGACATTTGAGCATCTTTAAGGCGGAAGGCCAATTTTGATCACAAAGAAAACAAAAGCAAATGATTTGCCTATAAAAGCCATGCAAGGCCTCCGGGGCCATCTTCATTAGAAAGCCCACTTTAGAAACGTCGTTGGCGGAGCGCAATAAGTCCGCAGCCTTTTGACGACATTGTTGGATAATTGCCGCTTGAAGGACAAACACCAATGCGTGCATACGGGGGGGAAAAAAGAAGGTGTCTTTATCGGAGCGCAATCACCGACCGCCACGGATTTTGAGGCCTGGGCTCTTCTACGCCGCCTTTTGTGCTCCAAGGCCACCTGATGTCGGAGTGCTTCTCGGCACATTAGAACGTCGAGAGAGACTTGCCTATCCACGGCGAGGTGGCTACGACGGCGTCAATTAGGACGGGGGTCGGGTGACTTTGGGAAATCTCAGTACAGTGGTACCTCCACATACGATCGTAATCCGTTCCGAGACTGAGCTCGTATGACGAGATTCTCGTAACTCGAGCGGGCGTTTTCCATTGGAATGAATGGAAAACAAATGAATTGGTTCCAGCCCCTCTGAAAAAACACCAAAAACAGGATATTGGATTGGAAAAAATGTTGTATTTCTTCTAATTCGCCATCTATTAACAAAGTAACACATAACTAGTGGTTTAATAGTAATAAAATGTGTTTAATCGAACTAAAATTGGGCAGATTTCGCCGACGGGAGACAGAGACGTTTGGGGGTGTGGGGGGGTTCTATTCATTGGTGAGTTTAATTTTTATTTTGTTAACTTTGTCCTAGTTTTTAAATCATGGGTACGGTTATTTTTCTGGTTTTCTGCTTCCCGCTCCCGGGTTCAACTCGGCTTCGCAGACAAAGGCAAATACGTGACGGCACGCAAGTCCGCCTTCGCTGTTGAAGTCGAAAATGGCAGTTGGAAAAAGTCAAACACATTGGCGGTTTGGTTTCGAGTTGCCACTTTAACTTCCAGAAGCAGATCCATCAAGATAAGGTCCGTCTAAGCAACACGTAAACGGCGTCGACTACACTAAGTCGTAGCCGATATCCTTCAAGTTGTCAACGTAAGCCAATCAAGAGCGCGTATCCAGCCAGGTAGGAGATTAAACAAGTTCTCCCCTTGGGAAACTTGGCCCTATTTATATATTTATTTTTCTTCTTCTCCGGGGGTCGTGGGCGGTAAGAAACTTCCCGCGACATCCAAGAAGTCTGTTGCCGCCGCGATAGGACTCTGTAAGGTCACTCAGCCGTAAAGGCGCTAGCTAGCACAGGTTGTTCTTGGCACGGACGAAGGAGAAGAAGGAGAAGAAGACGAAGAAAAGCCTCGGCAGAAGCAGCCTTCTTTCTACCTGATGACTTCTCCATCCGTTTTAATTGGTAATTATTTTGCGGGGTTTAACGCCTTTATTCCGACTGTCAGTGTGGCGTCGGGAGAGGAGGATTAGGCGCCCCGGGGGGACCAGACACTGGCACGGTCAGGACAGCTCATTTTTACGCAGGCAGGGGAGGAGGACAGCTCATCTTTGATCTGGTTGGGGCTTCGCAGGCCAGAGGGGTGACAGCTGCACTTTCTTTAGCCCCGCATTTGAATTTGAATTCTATCTTAGGATGCAGCGCGCGGCCGACTTGGCAGGCCGGTGGGGTAATCTGCTCGGCACAAACGCCCGGGCCTTTTCTTCCTGTGTGCCCTCGCCGAGATTGGAGTAATTAAACTTAAATGGGATGCATTAAAAACTCGCTGGTGCCGAGGAGGAGGCGGCGGCGGTGGCCGTGCCAGCCACCGATGGGTTGGGTTGGGGGGGCTCTATCCTCTCGCTACGCTCTTCTAATCCAGGAGATTTACACGTACGTACGTTACGTGCGCTTTGATGCAAGTTAGCGCCGGCTACGGCTGACCCTCGGCCTCCGACGGTGTCCAGGTGACGGATGTTTCTATCGGGAACGAGTTTTACGCGAGGGAGGGTTAGCTTTTTCCCAACTGTGAGATTGAGCTACGAGTCAATCGACTTTTCAAGGCGAGAGTCGACGCTGGCACGATTTTTCAGTTTATCGTTCATTGGAAGTAAAGTCAGATGGTTTTTTTACATCCCAGAGGGGTCTTGCCAAGGACCTTAACTGTGGATATGCAGAGGACATTTGTCCTGATAGTTAGTTAAGTTTATAAATGTCGTACGGGGGAAATTTTCTCAACAACATACATACATACCTGTCAACCTCTGCCGATAACTGCCCTTATAAATGATTATGATTCCCCTTACAAACCCCCCAAAAACCTTACAAACACCGTACGACTCGTACAGTGTTTGTAAGGTTTTTTTTGGGGTTTGTAAGGGGAATCATAATCCTTTATAAGGGCAGTTATCGGCAGAGGTTGACAGGTTTGTACATACTGGCCATTAAAGACAGATTTTTAATCCCTAATGGACATCGGTCTAATGACACAAGCATTTAAATTCCGAGTAGAAGAATAAAAACTTATCAATGGTACTGAACGTGTTATATGGGTAAAGTGCCTTCTCCAGGTTCATCTGAATATTAATACATATTAATATAAAATATTAATGCAACTGTTTCCAAATGTATTTGAAATAAATGCTAAGAAAATATCAAATACAAAAAAACTACTCTTTAGTTAGTTTTGATGCAAGGCTAGATCGGAATAATTAAATAATCGCAAAAATTAAACTGGTGACTATTTTTCGCTAGGTAGCTAGCTGGTCAAATGAAATTTATTATTCATATTTGACAAACTGGACTCTTGGAAACGTCACTAGGGTCGGTTTTGAAGTGATTGTGTACACGACACAAGTCCAAATTACTACCAAGTGGTGTCAAAACATGGCAGCACTGAGTTGGTAATATACGTTTACTGTACTACTTACTTACTATATGATGCCGACTTTTCCACGCGGGTCCTTTTTGTCATCGCCGCTGGCCCGGTTATACAACGGACTGGTCGGTACAGGAAGCGCCGCTTTGCCTGCCAAAAAAAAACAAAAACAAAAGGCCACGTCAGACGCTCCCACTTTTGACAGCCGCCTTCAAGCGGACATCGGCTCCCTTGCCAATTAAGAGTCACGGCTCGGGGAAAACCGGACCGTCGGGGTGAATGCGGCCTGACTTTGTGCATCGGGCGCACGCTTAATTGTCGGCTTGCGCCTGCCAGGAATGCAGACGGAGACAAAGGGCGAGAAAATTAAGCCAGGTGTGAGTAACAACACACAAAAAAAGAACACATTTGGTCGTTGGAGAGCAAGTTGTAATTGAATATTCGTTATTTTGCCCTTTGTTTTGTTCAATAATTAGAATTCGGATTGCTTATAATTATTTCTCAACACTAAATAGTTAGTCAATGAATGTATTACGGGTAAATAACAGCAGGAATTTGGTTTATATGTGGTTATAATTTATCATTTCATCAAATCTTTATTTTTTTTAACTAGGTCTACAATGTCTTCTGTGTCTTGCTACTGCAAACAAGAAATTTCGCAAATACGGGATGAAATAAAGATATAATTAAAAAAAATGCAATACACTTACTGGAAAATAGAAATGAATGAAAGGTGAATCAAACATTTATCCAGTTACAAAATAAAATGTAACCTTTGAATACAAAGTGGGCGGATCGCAAAGTCCAATCGGCAACGTACATAATGCAACATAACAAAAAAAAACAATAAATCACAAAGGCATGGGCCAAAAAAGGCAAAACTCGGGCCGGAGGCAGAAAAACAGTCACTGCCCTTTTTTTTTCTTCTTCTTTTCTCTTTTTTTTTCTCCTTACGGTTAGCGCCTACGGCCCAAAGCATGCACAAGTTTGTCCTGATAGCGTTACATGTTGTATCAAATATTCCCCCTTGGGGCCCCGCCAGGCGCCAGGTGTATCAACAAGGTAGCCCAATGCTAAAACCGCCATTTCGCACTGTTAAAATCATTTGGCGTTGACCAAACTATTTCTTGTTCTGCTACAATATTAGCGCCGGAAAAATAGACCTTGACCTTTCTCGCTTTTTCTGTTTTTTTTTTTGAGTAATCAGCAGTAAAACGTGGGTTGCTGTCGCCAAAAAACCTGTTTCTAACCCCCCAAAAATGGTGAAAGATATTCTTTTCTTGTTGCCATTTCTAGCCAAGGATATTATTATATATCCGAGCGAAGCAGGTGCGCGTGCGTGCGTTCTCCTTATGAAATAATCAAGTTTAAGTGACGCGACAACTTGTTATACTTAGCTTAGTGATATAATTAGATCATTTGCTTTTTGGAGGGTTGGAAAATGGATTCTCTGCCATTACGAGGTTTAAGGTGACTTTGACCTTTAGGGCACTCTGACATTTGTCTGCCAAGATTAAACAATAAAAAGTCTTATCTGCTTTTCAACAATAAAGCCTTGTTGATCTTAAAAATTGGCCCAAAATTCAACATACATTGCACACAGTTGCTCCCCTTATTAATGTTGACAATTCCCCTTATTAAACGATTTAAACACAAAAAAAGGGCGCACTTTAAAGTCTAAAATGTTCTCCAAAATGGACGGACGGGGTGCTTAATCAGTCGGTGCACTCAATTCAAGATTTTGTAGTTGTCGCTGTATGACTGTCTGGGTACATTGCTTGCTGACGTGCTATATTTATACAGTGAAAAGGCGGATTTGTGACAATATTAGCAATTCACAATGACATTTTCTGCTACCGGTGACCGAGACGATCCGGATTAGCGCTGAAATGGGTAAAACGAGATCAGTTTTACAAAAATGTACTTAAAAAAATCCCGTGCTAAATTTGTCATACGGCGTACACCATTTGAAATGATCAAAAAACATATAAAATACGTGAAAAACACCAAAGTTGACAGGTAAGAATGTCTAAATGACAGTTGTGTGAAAAGATAAAAGCCAATTTTGCTTCGTCCAAATCCTGTGTGGTTCTTTTACTGTAGACTACCGCGTAAACCCTCATTATTTCCAGCAGCGATATGACGATAATTGACGACTTTTGTGTCATTCATCATCTTCAAACGCACGTTCATTTTACTCGGAATCCGCAGACGCCACGCCAAAAAGGCCCCGGGCAAGTTTAAAAAAAGAAGGAAAAATTCCCCCACAAGAGTAAGATCGGTCGCCATATATCAGTCCGTCCGTGAGAGCAGACAGATGAGCCCTTCCTTGGGTCCCGCCCAATCAGATGCCTCCCTTTCACGTTTCACCTGCCGGGTTGTAAAATCAAGTGTGTGATTACAATCACTGGGCCATTGTGGCGAACAAAGTTGGCGAGGAGACGCCGGAGTGCTCGTTGAGCTAATGGCGAAAAGGAGTCTTGAATAACCAATTAAAAAAAAACAAAAAAAAACATCTTGCTTTATGATTCTGTGCATTTGATTAGCCTGATTTGTCTATAGACGCCGCTTGAAGGGGCAGAAAAACGCGTTACGCTCTCGGATGAGATTTCAGCCTTCCGAAGACACAATGGCGACGTTTTGCACTCAAGTGGCCGAGTCTGATTCGCGTGGAAAAGAGGAACAAAAAAATTAAAAATTAAGAAATCTGTCCATTAGATAAAACGTGCCTAAAGTTCCCCATTTAGCAATAGACCACACGAAACCTTCTAAACGCCAAACAAAGTTCATGTTAGCACTTTTCAAATGTATTTTCAATATGACTTTGGTATACAGTAATCCCTCGATGATCGCGTCTTCACTTATTGCGAATTCACTACTTGGCTATTAATTATTATTTTGTAAAAAGTTCATAAAAATGTGAAAATCCACGCTGAAACTTGTAAGCAAGCGGAAGCCACTAAAGCTACAAGAAAAAAAAGTTATAATAGGGGTGACCCTACTTTGCGATTTTTCAATGATCACGGCCATGTTTGGTCTACATTAACCGCGATATTCGAGGGATTACTGTAAACACACCACAGAAAATTTCACCTAAACAAATTGTAACCTTATGTTCTGTTTGATATTACTTTTGTTCAAAAGTTTTCTAGCCTAAGTATTATAAACCTAATACCTTAGACTGTTGAAACATTAACATTTTTTTGCTCCTATCTAATGAATCTATAAATTTCTCAAAAACCAGGTGAGGTTTAAAAAAAATCTACATTTATCAAAAGCACAAACATAAATGTGGCAAAAACACCGCCTGACTTTAACGTATGTAAAAAAAAAAAAGTCTGTAAACCCTCTAAAATGAACTGTTGAAAACCACACACCCCTTCTTAACTGTCAATCAAATAACACGACGGACGGACAGCTGTGCATAAATATGTCACATGCCAGAAGAATATAGAATATCATGCATAAAATATGGTGGCAAACTTTCTTAACTTTTATCGAATGGGCCATCAGTTTGGATGGCCCAAAATATGAGCGGGCCTCCTAGGTCGAAGAATGCACTTTAATAGATACCTGTCAAGCGTAATTAACAATGTTTTTCCTGGATGGCGCTTTCCCCTCCGTCCCCATCCGAAAACCGTCCCCCCCACCGTCCCCCGCCCGCGGCCACAACCTCTGCGAGTGCGTCACCCCAGCGCGCTTTGCCACCCAACCATCTTTTAATTAAAAGAAGGGGAGGGAAGAAAAAAAAAAAGGACCAGAAGGTTCCCCGTAAAAGTCGAAGCGAGCCAATCATGTCATTACAGGTAATAGGGATTGGCCGCTTGATTGACAGGCGTCACGCAACTATGTACCGAAGCGGCCGAGCCCGAGATTTCGTGGAAACGGCGAGAGGATGGGGGGAAAAAAAAAGAGCAGCGGGACGGTGTCTAAAAATGTGCTGGTGAGCTAAACATGGACGAGAAGAAGGACGTTCAAGTTATAATAATAAAATGCACAACAACAGGCTAAATAAATAAATCTGAAGATTTTCAGATAATTATAGGCCTAAAAAACATAAAGACTATGGTTTAGGGCAGGGGTGTCAGACTCAGGTTGGTTCGCGGGCCGCATTAACGTCAACTTGATTTTATGTGGGCCATTTTAGATATAATATTTAGATTTATGGATTAAAAGAACTGGATTAAAAGCCCTGAATATTCAGTTTTTTTATAGATCTAAAACAATGTTTATTTGAGCTTTTTTTTAAATTTATTTTTAGATTTTACAAAATGATTTTTGAACTAAATACACAGAAAAATGCATTAAAAAATGACAATTATTGATTTAAAAGGGGGAAAATCAGGAAATTTAAAATACATCTATACTCTTCATTTTAATTTGACCCTAAAACAGAAAGTCGGCACTCATCATTGACTTTCCCGGGCCACACAAAATGATGCGGCGGGCCAGATTTGGCCCCCGGGCCGCCACTTTGACACATGTGGTTGAGGGTAAAAAGTCATACTTGAGCAAAACAATGACGAAAGCGGAACTTATAGTCCAGAAAATATGGTACTTAAATTTAGCATTAAAAAAAAAAAAACTACAACTTCTTAAAGTATTTTCGGGGTTTGACCATCAGACGTTTTTTTTTAAATTTTTCTTCCATTTATGTTATTTATCATGCCGCAAAGTGGGCCGATCGGCGACCGTTGTCACGCTAATTACATGGCGAGGCATTCATCCATCACCATCACTTATACGTTGGAAAAAAAAATTAGCACACGCGTGTGACACATGGAAAGAGTGAAAGGTCAGATGCTACAGAAGAAGCGATACATACAACGGCGAATTTTTTTTAGTGCGCTAATTTAGTTAAGCCTTCAAATATCGACGGTGAACTTGACACCAACGACGGCTTGAGGTCGGAGGTCATGTCAACACCAGCTTAACCGTGCCCATGCCTCGAGGGACTCATAAATCCTGACCTCTGACCTCCCAACGGACGGCTAAACGTTAGCGCGTGTGAGCGGACGGAGACGTTTGCATGTTTTTTTTGTTCTCCCTTGTCGACGGCACCCCCAAAGTTTGCCTTTGAACGAGGCGGCTCGGGAAAGATGTTCTCTTTTGTTCTCCTTTATTTTTTTAAATAAAAATATCTACCCGCGTGTGCGTGCCTCTCCCGAGAAATGCCTGCCGCTCCACTTACCAGGAAATACTTTCTAGATATGCAAATGCGGCCGGCGTGCACGTGTACGCGGCCGGTTACGCGCATCTCGACAAAAAGAAAAGACGCCGTCGCTTAAGTAGTTCAGCGCAGCGTGAGCTAGCTCTCCAAGCGGCAGCCATGACAACACAATATTTGGACGCATTTTTTTCAAGTGAGTCAGTCATAATGGCAGACAATGAGTTAATATTTTGCCTATATTATAACCTTAGCTACTCAGGTTATTGTTTTTATTTATTACGTTCCTATTTTTTGCAGCATACTTTCTCTAATTGTCGCAAAAAGTAGAACTATGCTAACAAAATGACTAGCGTTTATTTTTGTGGGTGACAACTGCGTCCTCCATCTTTTTTTTTTTTTTTTACTCTAAATGCGTTTAAACTCCCAAAGAAGGCAGCCGCGAGACGTTTACCCGCGTTAGCGCCGGTGCTAGCCGCCTCGCTAGCCCGCCTTTCAGCTCCTAATTAACACCGTGTATCTCCCGCGTTTGATGTGCGCCCGCCAAAACGCCGATAACGTAGCGGGCTTTATCTTTCGGGGTTCTCAGCCGCTCGCTGAGCACCCCTGAACGCTCCAAAATATAATTTTTGGTACGTTTATTTTTTTTTTGCACCAACGCCACTAAATAGATGAAAGATGTTAATTAGTGAGCGTTGAGAGAGACTGCTGGCTACATTTTTTCATTTTTTTTTTGTTTTTTTTGGGAGGGGTAAGCCATTCGCCGCTTTGAGCTAAGCTATGCTAATCAGCGGCAAGCCTGCTGGCTCCGCAATGGATCTTCTTATCTGTCCATTCCATAAAAACACACATTTACCTTTTTCTCGCACACAGACTGCGGAAAAAAACGGGTTTCATCACAGAGTGAGGAAGCGACGTAGGTGTTTTTTTTGCGGACTGTCAATTGGACTGTTGCGCGATGGACGATAATCAAATGCATATATTCTTTATCCCCCTACACAGGAAATAACAATGCACAAAACTTTCTTTGCCGCCATAATTACCATAAATACCATAAATAGTTCCTGCGATGCACATTGTGCGGAGTAAATACATTGATTGGATTACAAATATGCCAAAGTACTTTTACCAAAATGCCTCAAGATGTCCTAAATTGTCTCTCCCTGCCAACCATAAGTGACTAAACCATGCGCTACAATTGAAAATAGCAATGTAAAAAATCCACATAAGAGACAGAGAACAGAATTTGTTCCAATATCAATATTAATTCATTTACTAATAACAATATTAAGCTAAATTACCTTGGAGCCTTCCTCAAATTCAAAACCAAAAGTCAGCAGTATTAATAAATAATATGATATGGTTAAATTAAAGTGTGCTGCTGCTAGCACTGTATAGTTTTAGGTTGCAGCATTACTTTGGGGCGAGTCTGTTTAATTTCAATTTAAAATAAATAAATGAGTGATAAAACAAAAAATAAAAAAAATAAAGGTGCCTACGCAAAGGCCTGAATTTATTCTCTGTACTTGTGCGGCCATTTTGAAAAATGTACGACTTAAACAAACATTACGACGGGACGCCAGGTAGGAAACGGCGGAGAGACCACCGGGGTAGCGAGTGGTCTCTCTGCCTTTCGTTTGAAGCGCGAGCGAGAGAGGAAAAAAAAATGGCGAAGCAGACGCGAACGCTGGAGGGCCGGTCTGTGCCGGTCTGACACGTGTCACTCACACAATGTGTTGCTATTCTATAGACATATCATTTTTGTTGGTAATTGTTTCTGCCTCACAACACCCGACACAGAAAAAAAAGTAGAAAGTAAAGTATAACAGCTGTTGTTGATGCAGGTGTAGCGGTGTGGAAATTTGTGCACTTACCCGATGCTTCATTATGTTGACTTGCACTGCAAGAAAAAAAAAGAAAGATAAATCATGGTTAATTTCATTTTTTACAAGAAGCCATGATTTACTGACAATCATATTTTCACAAGCCATTGTTTTGAGACGTGTAGTAAAAACTTTGCATGATCACGAATGCATGTGAATAGATAAAAATGTCATTGCAAAATGCAGGTTTTTATTATTGCATGTTCATTTATTTTGTAACATTTCTATTTGGGATACTATTTATTATCCTTGATACTGATTTGCCATTATTTCTTATCTATGAATTTTTTCATGCAGTCAGTTTCACAAATTGGTTGTTATTGACGTCCAATCCATTTTGACTGGGACATTCGGCGTCAAACATTTGAAAAATGTGAACTTAAAACTAAGTATTTTCAATATAGTTGTAGCTAGGAATGGATTTGTTGAGTGAAATAGGCACATAAACATTGCTCAAAAATGTTACAACAATTTTTAAACTTTTACTGCAAGTGAATATCGGCTTCAAATAATAATCTAAATCGGTCCTGACAAACTAGATGTCTGTCAAAGTCAACACTTAATACTTTCACGTGCTAAAATAAAAGTGCTTCTAAACGATCATCAATGAACTCCGTCGCTGCCAGCCCTCCCACTTTCAACGTTAACGAACAGCTTTATAAATATACTGCCATTTTGAGGACAGCGTCACTCTCCTACTTGGACCCGCGGAAAGGCCACATAAATCTCACCTCGGCAAGTCGCTTTATGGGAGCGCAAAGTGTGTTTTACGCTTTCTTTACGAGGGCGGAAAGGCCACGTCTCCAACGGCAGCGCCTCGGCCGATTGGCCGGCCGCTGGGAAGGAGCCAAACAACACACTCGCGCCGGCGAAATGCTTTTTACGGGCTCATTTTCTTCAACATATGCTTATTTTCCACGCAAGGGAACACGAGTCGGTTAGGGGTTCGCCGCCGCCGCCGCCGAGTAATTCATTGAGTGGCTGCGCCGCCGTTGATTTATTAGTCAGGTAATGAGTGTCAGGCCAATTGGCTGCTAAAGTGCTGAACTGCGGCCCCGGAGAAGAGCGGACAAATTGATTCTTTTGTCACGCGGCCTCGGAAATAGTGCGCCAGACGGATGCCTTGACTTGCGTGTTAACAAACACAAACAACCCCAGAGGATACAAGCAGAGGAAACAAAATGGGAAGAGAAATAGAAATATATAGATTTAAAAAAAAAAAAAAAAACAGCTCCACACCCACAGGTGGCAGTAGTTGCGGATGTACTGACTTTTAAAAATGCACAAATTTAGGTACTGAATGGGAATGAGAGCTGAAAAATAAATTATTTACATAGTTAAATAATCATCGACTGTTTTAGTGATAGGACGAAGCCACTCCCCCCCAAAATCCTGAAATTTCCTGTTATATTTTAGCTGTAAATGGGCATTGGAACCTAAAATTACTAATAACGCTACTAACTGTGTCTGTGTATAATGGTATAAATTATATTATATGTAATAAATTAAATTTGGCTTTCCTTTTTATGACCAGGCAAGGAGGAGGTTGTCCTCGTTTGGAATCTTAACGAGAAGTGGAAGGTCCCTAAAACAGAAAAACAGCCCTGAGGCCCGTGTCCAGGTTGACCTTTGAACCCGAGCACAGTGGCTGAGCGACTGTTAGCAGACGCTAATTGAGCGTGGAACGCCGCGTAAAAAAAGGGGAACGGCTAATTGAGGCGCACTTAGACTCTTTCTAATTGGACGCTGCCTGTTCTCCATAATATACGTTGACACGCTTTAAAAAGTGTTGACACGTGCTAAGAAAGTCAATTGTTTGAACTTACATTTGGAGTTATTTATAAATGCTATTACAGATTTTGATCATCTATATTTTTTTGCTTCTTCTAATATTGATCAATCATGTAATTTTTTTAAATAATGCAAACAATTGAATGCCTCACTTTACATTAGTTTGGTTCCAAACCGGCAACCTAAAACAAACCTCTATTAGGAAATACTGCACAATTTTTGGATAAATTGTTCTATGCAACGTCGCCAGACTTTGGTGGGCGTGTCTCCAGATTAAAAGGCGTGGCCATCAAACCGGCGGCGGTCTCACGGGAAAGCGACTTCCGTGGCGCCGTTTGACAACGTCCCCTCACCGAGACCCCTTTTCACACGCTATAACGGGGTTCGTTTCGTTTTCAACACCACGACCGTTTTGCGGACTGCTCGTTTTTTTACGGCTTTATAATTACCGTAACATTACCCCGACGCGTAACTACACGTTGGAAAATAGATCCGGCTTTTCCCATGTGGGCCAGTCGTATCTAAAAGGGAATCTCAGGTGAAAACACGTCACTTTGACGAGTGGGTCAGGTTTCACGAGGGGGTGCGGGGGGTATGGAGACGTTTTGTTTGTCCTGAAGGGGGCTCAATCAACGCGGTCTCGGCTGGAAGCTAAAAAGGTCAGACGGGTGGCGAGGGCATTGCAAGTTCACCCGTCTTTGACCGCGTTGCATTGTGGGGAGTTGACGCTTGACACTGAACCACAGCGAAGAGGATACCCGAGCCGACTCGTGGACCTTTCTTTCCTTAAACGCCTCACGCACGCCCCTTTTCGGCCGTTCCTCGGGTGTCAGACGATCCGCTGTTAGACGGTTGCGTCCCCGCAGCGAGTAACTCTCCCGTGTGTCCGTCCCCGAACCCCCTCGTCTACCCCACGCAACGCGGCCAAAGACGAGCACGGCGGCCCCGCGGCCACGAAAACACACGCAAGCTTCCTTTATCTGCCCGAAACAAAACAAAAAGCCGCGGCGGCGTTCCCACCCACCACCGGGGCCTCGGAATGGGACTGGGCCGGCCGGACTCGTGGTCCCGCCTCCCCCAGAAAGAGTAACACACACCTGCGTGCCGGCAGGTTACAGTACACGCATTTCTCCAACCTTTGGCGTGTCGGTACACCTTTGACACGCACGCACTTAAAAGCAGCTTTGTGTGAGACTCTGGAATGAAGCCTGAAAGCAGACTTGTCAGTTGTGTCTGAGAATAGAGGGAGACACGCATACACGCATACACGGATATACGGAGTGTTTCAACAGGCTGAACTTGACCGGGCAGGCCGGGTCAACCAGGTAAACGTTTAAAAAAAAAAAAAGGCTACTTTTTACTCCACATTTCTACAAGTCACTAAAGTGTCAACCTTCCACTTACTTTAGCGTTTAGACAGCATCAAGGTTATGGAAAATCAACGGATGAAATAAAACTAAACCCAGCAATCTAAAAACAAAAAGCATTTACTGCGAATCAAAGTAATGAATTCAAACAGATTTATCTGTTTACAAAACTAATTGAAAAGAAGCGCAACCTTCATTTTCATCCATCGATTCATTTTGGAGCCATGTCAGCTTTTTGTGTGGGTTGAAATCTATTTCTATTGATTTGGGTTGCATATTCATCTGTCAAGATGCTTTTTAAAACATTTGGACTGATATTTCATGACTCACTTTTCAACACGCCAACTCCACTGCCGGAAGGTCGGAATCCACCCGTGATCTTCGAACCGTGAGGCGGTTGTGCCAACCACTTCTCCACCGCGCCGCCTACGACACAAACACATAAATAAAATGTTATTTCCTAACACTGTATTGACTTGTTTTTGGGGGTTAATAAGTTAAAATGAGTCAACCTCAGCAACACATAAAGAAAATATTATTTCCTAATACTGTATTGACTTGTTTTTTGGGGTTAATAAGTTAAAATGAGTCAACGTCAGCAATAATTCTTCTTAACTCGTCTGTTACGCCAACGTTTGGTCTGCCCTACGATAAACGGGGTTTACCGTACTTCACCTTGAAGGACGTCAATGAGTCCCCCCATAAAAGTCAAGCATGTTGCTTTGATGGACAAACAGATGTGTTCAAAGTTAACAAGCTTTAATATTTCCAGCCCCCTATGCCCCCCCAACCCCTTCCTACTTTGATGTCTACACTTGCGCGGTGGATCAGACCAAAACGGCCGTGCCCGGACATGCCGCCCACCCCCCCTTTTCCAAATGTCGTTTCATATGGAACCCCCCCCCCAAACCCATCCAACCCCCGCACCGCCTCGAGCCGTCCGGCCCCCTCCCGGCCTGCGCGTTTGACTTCGCCGTCCTGTTTACTAGCCGTGTTTGTGCAAAATCGGCGGCGTAATTAAAACATGTTGATCCCTTCAGTCACGGTGGGGGTCGGCGCAGGGTTTTGGAGTAGGGGGGGGCGGTTATTAATGGCACTCTGGGGCGGCGAGGAATGCTAATATCGCGTGAAATGTTGGGTTAGATTGGCGCTCACCTGCGGGCCCGCAAATGTGCGCGGGAGCGAGCTTTCATGTAAATGAATTTGTCTGCAGAGATGGAATTAATAGCTCGGGGGGGTCACGGGGATAATGATTCCTTTACGGACCTCGTTCAAGTCAAATGGTCCGGGCGTTTCGTTTGCGTTACGCGGGACGTGAGCGGGGAGGGAGGGAGGAAGCCTTGGCGAACACGCCTTTTTTTTTTTTTTTTTTTTAAACAATGCTTCCACTGGCAAATGACCCACTTTGTATTCACGTTATGTAAATTTTCCAGCGCGTGGTTAGATCTCCTTGATGGACTGCTGCTCCCGTATGTTGAACATGAAAATGTATCATTTGCTCATTAGATCACAATGTTATTTTATGACATGTGGGGGGGATGAGATGGGGAGTGGGTGGGCAGAGGTGAGTTGTTTCCAATCACATGACTTGACTTGACTCAAATTCGCCAGTCTTGACCCCGTTGCCTCATTGGAAATTCCGCCAAGTGCGAATGGTCGCGGCCAATGGGATCGGAGTCAGTGCTCCCCATTTCTATTAAATGGGGAACCTTGTCTGACGTCAAACATGAATGGCTTGGAATTTTAGTCAATCATCTTTTCCTTGGTTTGTGACGTGGAACTCTGGAGTCCATAGCGATTTGCCTTTTGCTCCGAGGAAATTTCCGACGAGAACTGACAAAAAGTATCAAGTGAACACGTTTTGGGTGCGGGGGAACTTTGAATTGTCTTTCGTTTCTTGAGCGACGGGGTGCTAAAAAATTCCTTTGAAAATGGTGTTTTAATATGAATCACTCTGTTAAAATGGTTCAAGAGGAAGAAAAAAAAACTCTGACTTGCTCCTCCTTCAATATTGCATCATGTACAATTGGGATGTAGTCATTCAATCAAATACGGACTCTTGGACTCCAGCTTAAATGGACTGGTCCCCCAAATCCGCTCTTTCTGGTCTTCTCTGCGCTCTTGTCCAATTAGACAAACGACATACACGTTATTTTGCTGGCGAATCATCCATCATGTTGGCATAGCAGTTCCAAGTAGATGGGAGGCCCTAACCCCTCCACCCCCAATAAGCGTCGGATGCGTGGCATCCCGCAGGGCACCGTCCCGCTCCTTCTTGGCTTGGGCAGAATTTTCCCTGATGAACACACGAGCTCGCACGGGAGCAAGACAGAACCTGTTATCAAAGCTCGTGGCTCTGGCTAGCCGCCAAAAGAAACGTGCCGGGGCGAAGGCTAATCCACTGGAAGGGCTCAACGCTCAACGCCAAATATTGATATGAAGCCCCCCCCCCCTCCACACACACACACACACACATTTACCGCCCCAACCCGACATGGCCAGGGAGGAATTAAAGGGCGAGTGTGAGCCAAACGACCCCGATTGCTACAAAGGAGATTCAAGATCAAAAGGTGCTAATGCTATCTGATCACATTCACTTTTTTTGCAACACGCACAAATGTGTGTGTGTGTGTGCACGTGTAGCGCGTGTCAATAAAGCTTCAGCACCCCCCCTAGTGGCTATCCTGTAATCTCCATGTATTTTCTATGCTACTTCTTTTTGAATTCATAATGGTGACGACTGATGTTTTCATTTGAAATCCCATTCTTTCATTTATAAATCTAGATACAAAATACCACAAGTTAGCTTCAAAATATTTTTTGAGATTTATCTCTTGTCTCAAATCGAAAAATGAAGAAAAAAAATCCAAGATTTGAACCCAAAACCATTTCACTGCGAGCCACACCAACCTCCACTACTCCACTACATCCCCCCTTTTCTATGAAACCTGTTTCTCCCAAACAAATTGAATTCCGCCTGTCACATGAACGCCCCTTCTTGTTAATGATCACCAATTATCACAAGGTGTTATTCAATTACATCCAGATGAATCAGCTTTATTACTTTTATTATATCGATATTTTATGGTTTTTATGATTTTATTTACGCCGAGGCGTCCTCCTCTGGCCGGCGCCGCGCAATTAGCGGTCGAGGGGAAGATAGCGCAAAGCTAATCATTCAATTAGGAGCGCCGTGTTTGGGGCTAAGTGAAACCACATCAATGGCAGCCAATCATTTCCTCCGGGTAAGTCATTTGATAAGACATCAAATCGGGAAATTTCAGATGCCAATTTATCGGACCGACGAGATTAAACTCTTTGCCCGACGTTTGCAACCGGAGACGGCCAATCCGTGTCAAGTGGGAGGGGCTGCTCGCGATAGTTGGATCTAATCCCTTTTTCTAATTATATAAAGTGAATACAATGTTAATAAAAATTAATGAAATTAAAATATGTAAAAACAGAAATAAAGACTGATTACAGCCCCATGTAATAATACTCAACTCTACACGGACAAATATTTTGATTTTGATATATTTTTTTCTCGATAAAAACTGATATATCATATGAATGTGATACAAATTTTAAGAAAGAGAACCTAAATCCGTAAAAGTGTGTCTAGGGATGAACCCAAAGTGTAGTAGGTGTTCATAAAATCCCAATCCTTGGATTAAATGTCTATTAAAAACTTAAAATCATATTTTCAGTCTTGTTTCCTCATAATTTTAAGCAATAAATCGCCAATGACAACCAAAAAAAAACGTGTTTTAGTGAAAACAACCATATTCTACGACTGATCGCTGCCAGCCTCCCACTCCACAACGATTAGACGCCGACCACCGCATCTGTTGGCATACGAGCGGACCACCAGCGAGGCGTGGACCACCGCAGAATTCCGAGGCACTTCACGTGTAATACTTTAATTGCTGAGGGACTCTAAAGTCTAATAAGGTTTCTAAATCGAGACGCTTTATTTGTTTTGCCGTGACTGGCGGCGAGAGCGGGGAAAAAAAGGACAAAATGCTGGCGCTCTAATTGCGTGCGGTGTCATTAAGAGCGCCGATATTAAAAGTTTCTTCCTCCTTTTTTTTATTATTATTTTCTCCAGAGCGGGATTATTACGCAGCCCTTTGCATCACGTCCACGTTCGCACAGGAAGTCATTTGAGTTTAATGGAGGAAATAAAACAACAAATGTTTGACTTCATGGACTGTTTATGATTTTGTTTTTACTGACTGTTACGCCGCCGCCGCCGCCGTCGGAGCCACGCCGGCGCTGAGCCTTAAATTTCGTCATTTACTTAGCCGCGGGCGTATTTGCTTTTACGCATTTAAAACCTAGCGAGGAATCGGGGAGAATGAATGGTCGCCATCCGACTGGCTTGACAATTGGGGATGTTAGAAAAGTTTCAGTGGGGTAAAAAAGACATTTTTAACTGACATTTAACGTCCCCTAAGAAATTGATTCAAGGTTACATTATTGTGAAATGTTAAAAAAAAATCGTATTTTGTAAATAGTACAAAACAATGGCTCCGCCCACTGTGATTTTTGTCTAAAAAGACATTTTTAACGGACATTTAACGTCCTCTAAGAACTTGTTGAATTGATTCAAGATTACATTATTGTGAAATAGTGTTTAAAAAAATTGCATTTTGTAAATAGTAACTAGTAGGTCTGATAAAACAATGGCTCCGCCCACTGTGATTTTTGTCTAAAATTACATTTTTAACGGACATTTAACGTCCTCTAAAAACTTGTTGAATTGATTCAAGGTTACATTATTGTGAAATGTTAAAACAATTGAATTTTGTAAATAGTACAAAACAATGGCTCTGCCCACTGTGATTTTTGTCTAAAAAGACATTTTTAACTGACATTTAACGTCTTCTAAGAACTTGTTGAATTGATTCAAGGTTACATTATTGTGAAATAGTGTTTAAAAAAATTGCATTTTGTAAATAGTAACTAGTAGGTCTGATAAAACAATGGCTCCGCCCACTGTGATTTTTGTCTCCGTGTGTCTTCACAAGTCCAACAACAGTTAAAGCTGTCATAGTCACAGTATCGGTTAGAGGCTCGAGGCTTGTATTACACCCAATTGTTTGGCTTCGTGTGTGTGTGTGTGTGTCTGTGTGTGTACGGCAGATTTGTGTATATATAGAAAGTGTTAATTGAGTTGCGATTGCCATTGTACGTCTCATCAGGGGATACACAAAGACCTTTCCCGCCTTCCCCGTGTCAACGTAGAAAAGTGAACCTACCTGTGACACCTTGAGCTGTCAGATCCTTTGCTCCCTTCTCGCTGGATAATTACGGCGGCAGCACAAAGTCAATTAAAAGTAAGACGCTGAAAAGACAAAAGAAAAGATTTGGATTAAAACGCGAAATATTTTGTCACCGGGCTTTGAATGAACACAAGTGAAGAATTGTAATGACGTAGAATGATTGTTTCAAAAACATCGATTCTCAAATTGCGAGAGTAGAAAAACAGGATTACCAAAAGACAATGTATATTTTTTTTGTTTTGAAGCGGCATTATTATTTTAAATTCAAAAAATCGATATTGGTTTCAATGTGTATTTTGAAGGACTCGGTTGGATTTTAGTCCTCACTCCCAATATACTCTGGGTTGTGGTCTTGACTCAGTTTTGAGCCAGTCCTGGTCTTGAGCAAGCCTTGATCAGGTGTCCATAATAATAAAAGCACATGGACAAGAACAGCTTTCATTGGAAAAGTTAGCCAAGGACTGGGAGAACCTGTTTCAACCTTGTAAAAGGACTCTTATGATTCGGAAGGGATGCCAAGACATCTGTGTTTTCTTTGATAGGGCCTGCAAAACCCAACTCATTTGAACGGAGATTCGCCTAGTGAAAAACTTCCAGCCGTCGCATTTTGCTCGGGGTGGTCCTAATGCGATCACGTGATCAATTAACGACGGGTACACAAATGTAATCTGGCGGATGATTCCACACTCCGACGGCCCGAACTCCTTTTCATAGTCGGACAGGCTTTCTTTTATGCTCCGGCTGGTTCGCTTCGAACGGGACCAATCGGAACAAGCCATCCGAGATCTAATAGCTTCTCCTCCCCTTCCACATCCTCATGCACACGCCTTCCTTATTTATTTTTTTCTCTCTTTTTTATCTTTTCTCTTTTAGTGTTTTATCTCTTTTCCCTCTCGCCACCTCTGTCATTCTCTGTCTAAACTTGCTTCCCTTGATGAGTCCTAGCAGGGAATCACGGGCTCGGAAGAAAGGCAGGGGCCTGACAGAGATTGATGTCTGAGCGCTCCCCCTGATTCGCTGATTAAACCCATCAATCAATATGCAGAGGAGGTGTCCAATGCAAATGGATCCAATCAGGCGGAACCCGGCGCTATTGTCTGGCGCGACGACGTCGGGAGGTGGAGGACGACGGGCACCTCTGCCACCGTCCCCTCCGGAGGACAAAACAAAATGGCCAAAAAAGGGCCACCGAAAAAAAACCCAAACTCATCTGATGGGGAAGAAATGGCCTCGTCAAAGTCTGGCTGCTAATTTGGCCCGGTAACCTAGACGTCACGGGGGGGCGGCGTTCTCCTTGCGTTGTCCCCCATCAGCTCATTTTTTTTCCCTCTACGTCTCCATCTTCATCCAATCTCGCAGTAATGGTACAGCGGGGACCCGAGGATGGATCCCCCCTCTGGGCCGAGGATGCTCCCTCAGGTACCTGACGTGACTCTCATTTGAATACGAGTAGCATCCGGGGCCATTATGTCCCGCGTACTTGTCATTGACATTGTGCACGGGAGCCGTGAAAGTGATGGCGCCATTGTGGTGCTGGCGGGGGGGCTGGGTCACATGATAGGACTTTAATGGACAATGTTTGGGACAGAACGTTTCGGATTAGATGGGTATCTGAGAAGCAACCCAATCAAATGAAATAAGCAACCAAGCCAGTAAGCAACCTAAACGAAGCAACCGCCCAAACTAGCCAAACAATTCAATTGCCCTAACCCATAAGGGTCCAAACAGTTCCAATCAAACAAGGGGACCCCTTTTCACCATTCTGATGTTTTAGAAGAAACCTGCTTGGTTAGTTGGAAGAAAAACCTGCACCCACGGCGGCGCTTTTTGAAGTCGTTTGGACACCTCTGCCTTTACCCAATCAACTCAAAGAACAGTCTAGTTCAACCATGGGCAAACTACGGCCCGCGGGCCATATACGGCCCGTTAGGCCTTTTAATCCGGCCCGCCGACACTGTCCAAATTATTATAATTTTTTTTTTTTTTTTTTTTTAAATTATGCTGTCAAAATACAGGAAATTATTGGATGACCTGCATGAGCAATTCTGCCGTCGGTTTTGTGATTTTGGAAAAATTGACAGCTGGTGTCATGTCCTTTCTCACAAGACCCCGAAATGGTTCCACAGGAGTTGCAGTTGGAACTGATTGATCTCCAATGTGACAAGTTCAACTCCCTGAAAGTCTCTGAGTTTTAGGCTTCAATAAGTGCAGCCAAATTTCCAAACATCCAGAAGATGGCACAGAGGATTCTGGTGTTATTTGGCTCGACATGTGTGTGTGAACAGACCTTTAGTCTGATGAAAACCAAGAAAGCACCCCATAAATCCCAGATGAGTATGTCAAATTTTTAAAGTCAATGTGGCCCCCGGGCCGAAAAGTTTGCCCAACCCTGGTCTATTTCATTGGGCATTTGTATCAAAAGTGCTTCACATCACATTAAAATCGGCAACACAATTTAAAACCAAAGCAGCTAAATAGGAACAAGAAGCAAAAAGACCAAAACCCTAAATGAATTAGCCTTGCGAGCCAAACCCAACCAAGCAATTGTATTCAAGCACCCAACCAACCCTATGTGACCCAAAGTTGATTTCCAACAGTGCAGGGAGCTTTTCCTTGGGACCGGCTGATTAGATCTGATTATGGATGATTGTCGGCGGCGCGCCCCCCTCGTGGAGGAAGACGGCGAGCGGTCATTTGTTTCCGTAAATGACACCTGTGTCTCTCCTCTCTCTCCTTTAGCTATAGACTTCTTCTTCTTCTTCTTCTTCCTCTTTCTAGTCGGCGGGGGAAAGGGGGAGGCGCATGCGAGGGAATGATAGCGTGACACTCCCTCCCTCCGTCAGCGGCACCCCCTACCCATCCCCACCCGTCCCCCCACCACCCCACCCTACCCTACCTAACCTACCCCGGCAAGAAATGGCTGCCCGGGTGCCAGTGGGACCACAGGCTGCTCTCCCATCTCCCATAATCACCGGGGCGATGCTCGGATGCCTCCCCCATTTGCATAATGCCATCCTGACACTTTCACTTCCGCCATCCATCACCGGCGGCGTGAGTCCCGCGGCCTGCTCCGTCGCTCCGTCTCCCCCTGATTGCGTCCTGTGTTTATCTGCCCAAGCACAAAAGATTGATTCCCCGCTGTCTCTCGGCCTTATGTTCGGCAGATAGGGATTTTCGCCGAATGATGAAGCACCCAGTCAGCTAATGATAAACAGAAAACACATATTCAAAAGGACGGTCTAGCGGCCCCCCCGATCCCCCTCTCCCGCCAACCCCTACCCCTCGTCCGTCGCCCGCCTTCCGCCCGCCTCCTCCGCTGCCGTGTGCGGGGAAGAGAGGATGTCAGGTTAAGGAAGTGAACACACTCTGCGGGGAGTTCAATTTGAAACGCAATTGTTTTCCTGTCAGTCCTTTTACATTTTTGGCTGTTGATTTGCTCCGGGGGTACGGGGGGTACGGGGGAAACCAAGGACCGCGAGGGGAAGGGGAGATAGCAATTAAAATAAAACTGTCGTCTTGATGGCTGCTCTTGTTCTGCCGGCCGCGTGCCTGACAGCGCCGCGCTTTTTTTTACAAGAGCCGGCAGATAAAAAAAAAAAAAAAAAAGCCGGAGCGGCCCGAGGACCCTCGCGGGGTGCGTGCCACTCCCTCCCCGCGGCGTTTGATGGTCCGCCGGACGGGAGTCACTGGGAGAGGAGGTCAAACTGGGAAGCAAAAGATGGGAGGCTTCCATAATCATTTGCAACCCATTAGAACAGGGGTAGGGAACCTATGGCTCGGGAGCCACATGTGGCTCTTTTGATGGGTGCATCTGGCTCGTTGCCAACCCGTGAGCTAAAATATGGAAATCGCTGTTGACAGAACTGAGATATTACATTTAGAACTGCTTTAATCTTCATTTTTTTTGCTTTAATCTTCTTTTTTTTGCAGTAGACTCTTATGGAATGCATCCTCTCATTGATTAGCAACAGTATAAGAATCTTTTAAAAAATATTGATTTTTTTTCACTTTAAAAGTGGTGAAATTACTAAAAAAAAACTTTTAAATTCGTAGTATGGCTCACAAGGAATAACATTGGAAAATATGAATTGTTTGTTGCCCGACCCCTGCATTAGAAGGTTGTGTCATGAAAAAAAATTAACAGGGACATCTATCAACTAGTTATTCAATAGTTTCCAGAAATATAAAGTTGCTTCTTTGTGTACTTGTTACTTTATAATTGGCGGGTGTAAAAAAAACACATGTTTAGCATTTTATTTACTATTTGATTGACTTTGACAGATCAAAATCTGTGATATGAGAATTAAAATTGGCTATTAATTCTGTGTTAAATCAACATTTTGATTTTTGTTGAATTTGTTATTTTACCATTTCTCCAAAATGGATGTTTAGTTTCCCAAAAAAGTTTCTAAAGCCCCGCGTGGGCTCACCTGAGTAAATTGCACGTGGTGACACGGCGATGGCGTTTCGCCGGCGCCGCCGCGTGCCAAGCGTTTGAGCCCCGCCGCACTAAGTCTGCAAAGTTTCACTGGCGATAACAAAATACTATTAGCTGCTGTCACGTACAGGAGAAGAGAGATTATTTTATTTATTGAAATGAGATTGAAATGATAAATCTCCCCTCCCCGCGATACAAGGCTGGGACTCATAAAGCCAGCGCGGGGGGATAGGGATTAGAAAAAGATGGGAGGCGGCGAGCGAGAGACAGAAGGAGAGAGAGAGAGAGAGAGAAAGTGAGAGAGAAAGAGAGAGAGAGGGCGGAGTAAGAGTGCAAGAAATTCATAATGCATAATAAAACAAAAGGTGTCGTGGGAAACATCACTGATATTAAAATCAGAGGCAGACAGATCTATATGAAAAATGCAGATTTGAAAATGTAAATAAGGCCGGCCCTGAGGGGGAGGGGGGGTGGCGCGCCGGCGAGTGGGGGCGGCGGCTGATTCGCAGATAGCATGACAACATGAAGAGAAAGGCATTTATATGGCGCCTTTGATGTCTTGGCGCATCCAAATTCATGCCGAGCTCAAACGACGCCACCGAAGGCCGCCCGACACACGCCAGCCGACGCCGTAATGACGTGATTCCCATCGGAGGTCGGGAATGATGGGCGGGTGGGGTGTATCGGTGCGTGGGGCGGGGGTCTTGGATTTCCAAGACGGCAACGTGCCAACAAAAAAACAACAATAACGTGTCCTGCTCGAGTAACAAAGGCGTTGGTTCCTCGGAGGATGACCCTCGTTTCTTTGATCAAACGCCACGCGGATGTCAAGGGGGGGCTGGGGCTACCAGACAGGACGCCCTTTAAGGGGGGGGGGGCGGGGGGCAACTAGGGTGGTATGGGCAGTAGGCGGGGTTTAGCCGCCATTGGTTGCCAGCTAATTGCAGGGCATAATGAAACCTGCAAGCGAGAAAGTTTGGCTTTGAGAATGTAAAAAAAGGTAAACAGACTTATTTGAGATATATTAGTTTCTCTGATGGTTTGTTTATCATTTTGCTCATCATATTTTTAGTCCGAATCATTTTTGACACAGATCCGATTCCATATTTATCCGGTTTTGTAACAACAATAAACTCCAGCTGACATAAGAGCAATTAGGGCGCTTCTAAATTTAGCTCTCGGACCAGAAGGCTGACGAGGAGAGTGCCAAAACTTCGATTGGACGAACAGAGCGAGCAGAAAAGCTCGTTTAGCAAGTATAAATGCTTGGCTGCCATTAGGGAGCTCCTCAAGAGGCATCATTATTCCCATCAAGTTTTTTTTTTTTTTTTTGGTATCCCTATTTGCACTGAATAGATAAAAGCTTCACAAGGGGTTACCGAGTCGCAAAAAAAGATGAGTCGATAGCTCTTTGGTCCAATTGCATCCCGTTTCATGAGCGAATAACGCTGAAATGTGTACTTGTGCATATCCGTATGCAGATGCCGCAAATTTGCATGTGGCGCATATGCATATGAAGAAGGATCACCTTTTTAAAAGATTCCTATCAGCCGTTTTTTCAAAGCGGTTAGAATTCTGATTGAACATTTGGAGAACGATGCACAAGTTTGAACAAGACTTTGTTTTTAAAAATAATGTTCACATACGTCTACAAAAAAGTGCACCTTAAAATTCTGTTAAGATTGTATTTAAAACAAAACAAGCAAAAAATCAGAGATTAAATACTTTGAGCAAGCCAAATAGCTTTCAAATAACATCAATTCGGGATCAAGATGGCGCTCCTTAAATATGTAGAAAAATCCTGCTTACTGCAAACTGGTTGGAAATAGATAAAAACCATATCTGAGCCGTAAACTTGGCTGCATTGATCCAACATTTTCCAAGAGCCAAAATCCAGATTGAGCGTCGTATGGCTTTAAAAACGCGCGTCAAAGTACAAACAGGAAGCTCTTAAGTGATTAATAGCGCCGCACGAGCCAAGTCATGGACATCTTAGCACTTCCATGTGCATTTCTGCTGAGGTCAGTGGTCTTGAGCCCTCCAACCCCCCCAAGTTAAAGCGCCCCCCCCTACCCCGTCGCCCTCCCGTCAGCCGCCCCACAGCTGCTTTTAGTCAAGACCCTCCAGCCTCCCATCCCGCCGCTTTCTGTTCTGGTGCCAGGGCTGTAATCAAGCCTTCAGCTTGTGGTCAGAGCCCCCCTCCGTCCCCCCTCCATCCCTTTCATACCGCAGCCCCCCCAGGCCTGAAAAGCCACCAACAGACTAAACTGTGAGAACCGAAAGGGGCACAAACAGAAGGCAACAAGTCGTGCGAGAGTGACATCATCAAGGCGTTTCAGGTTTTTTTTCTCAAATGGATCCAAAATGTGCGTTTTTTGGTGAAACGCCAAAGATGGCAGAGAGGGACAAAAGCACGCTAGAGTACAAACGGCGAGCGCTGATCAAAACCACGTGCATCTCGAATTCCGCACATAGTACGATGCTATTATGGCCTTTGTGATAGAACTAGAACCTCATGGAGAGGTGCCATTAAATTATAGACAGAGTTTTGGATCTCACTTTTCCCAAGACTTTTTTTTTCTTTTCCAGTCAGATTTTTGGGCTGGAGGACGACTGCGGTGTCAAGTGAGTGTGCATGTGTGTCGAAAAGCAGCAGCGGCAACAAGTAAATACTTTTACTGGATACGCAATCCACGGTGTCGTCGTCGTAACAGAAGCAGGAAAATACGAAGACTGAGAAAGACGTGTTCGTTTTTTAAAGGAATTCTCACTTTTGCTTAAAAACACTCAGTCTGGAAGTTTTCCGAGTACTGGTCCTGATTTTTGTGTGTATGGTGTACATGTTTTTCCGATACTGTTCCGTTACCAAATCACAATTGAAAACTAATGCAAGCAGTATTCAGTCTATATTTTCCTAAAAAAAAAATACAACACCTGAATACCTGATTGTCCACAATCTCATGACCAAAACCAGTACTTCTCTGATACCCCGAAATGTAAAAAGAACTATGACAACACCTGGAAAGCAACTGCCACGCTAAAGAATTTATTTTCTTGACAACCACACCCGGCAATTTTCTGATTATTACGTGGTCACCGTCGGGATAAAACGCCGCTGTCGACGGGATCTCCTTAAATGACTGGTCAGAAGCGAATTCCACTGTCATCCTTTTATGCTAGGTACCACTCCCATCTTCCAACTCCACCTCACCCCCTATTTTCCATTCCTTCATTTTTCCCAGAATCCTTTTGGCCCATCAACAATGACCAACAAGCGACGACAACAACACTAAATAAAAGTTCTACTCCCACTCCAGAAGATTAGCAACAAGCAAGTCAACGCCAAATATTGGAAGAAGAAAAAAAACCCAACTCAAGTTGGGTCCTCACTTGAGAAGATTTCCAGCGTCTAAATATTTGTTTGGCTTCTCAAAGCGAATTTAAATAAAATAGGTTGACTTTATTTTCTAAAGACATTTGTAAAGGAAAATCCATGGCAGGAAATCCGCCCAAATCCTTGGAAAATCCAATAATATTTGCATAGAGCTTAAAACATGCAAAGTCTCGGCGTATGAATTAAGCCGGGAAGGAAAAGCCCTGCTGGTGATGCATTAAAATGGATTGGGAGACGGGCTCCACTGGTACAGGTAAAAGCCCCGCAGAGACGAATCATCCACTACACACACACACCCACAAAAAACGGGAAAAAAAAAAACGGCGTCCGTCAATGTCCCTTCAAGTTGTCGCCGTGCCGACGGATTATCCGTTTGGCAACTCGATGACCCTCCCCGCCATCCGCGTTCTATTATTTATTCCTTTTTTTTGCCCCACCCGCATTGCGAAAGCCGGAACAAAGACCAAGGCCGCCGACTCACAATGGCGACGTCACCGAGACGAGCGAAGGTGGACCCCCCTCGCCCGCTTTTAGTCCGTGCCAAGGCCGCCGCCGCCGACAACGAAAACGATGCCGGAAAAAAACAAACATGGAATTTATAGCACATTAAGAATTCAACAGCCAATCTATTGAAGCAATTAATGGTGTATGAAAATAAGCCAGGAGAATGTAGGCCACTGCTATTGTCTGCTTTTGTTTTGTTTTTGTTTTTTTTCCCTTCTCGCCCTTGAGGATCGCAGTTTGCCGAGCTCGTTGCAAAGCAAAGCTTCTTCTCTGCAACTTTTGCCGGGCGGCTCCTCCTTGCTTTTTTCTTTCTTTCTTTGGGAGTGTTGCTAAAGTTACTTCCAAAACGGAATCAATTATAGCCATCATCAGTCAGAAGATTTTGCGCTTTTGTGTTGCAATGACTCTTGTTGTTATTGATACGACCTGTTTTGTATTCTTCAACATTTGAGAAAAGGAGACACAATCCTAGCCTCCAAAGCTACAACATAACTGGGGGCGTGTCCATCAAGTCCCGTCGTGTCCAATAAGACGAGACCAAAGACAAAGGAAGCCAGGAATTTGGCATCTCAGGATCAATTTCTACAAAAGTTGAGCCCCCAAAATCAGTTTGCTGTGAGCAAGATGAAATTTGGTAGGCGAGTCTGCCACGAAAAAGCCCAAATGCTTAAAGACATTTCTCCTTCTCATTTGAGCGTCAACATGTTCCTCCTAAAAAGCGCCAATGGTTGTAAATAAGCAAGAAATTCTTCTCCATTTACGCACTCGTCGGCAGTTGTGCTGACACGTCGGTACAGTACACGGAAGGCCGAGACTTCCATCTCCGTGTTTGCCTTGCGCTCTCCCGTTGTCACTCAAGGTTTGCATTCCCGACATATTCCCCGGGTCAGGCGCGGAACTCAAAGCGTTTCACGGCTCCCCTCCGGCGACTTCCGCCAGGAATTGTGGGAGCCGTTTAGCAAAAAGTAAAAAAAAAACATCATGTGTGTTCTTCAAAACGACAAAGGTCACTTCCTCAGTCATCGGTGAGGAATGAAATGACAGTAAATCTGCCAGGAACATTGGTAAAAGCCATATCATAAAGCAAAATGTGACCTGACCCGCGTTGGGGATTAGGAAGACATCTTGACAGCAGGCGGCTTCCAAAACAAACACTTAGGACGGGAATTGAGCTCAGGCTAGAAGAGGAATTGAGCTCTTTTTGCGCCTCAAGGTGCTTCTGAGAAGAATATTTCGCCAGTAGTTTGAGAACGTGATAGATCCGGGTTGGAAAATTTGACTTGGAAAAATACACTTATGTATGATTAGATATCATATCAAGGAAAACTTTTATTTTTTTTTGTTTTGGGGTTTTTGTCACACCTGAGCTGACTTAATGCACAAGTAATAACACTTTCCAAATTAATGCAGGGGTGTCAAACAAACATTGCAGTTGTTGTTTTTTTCCTAGTTTGCCAACTAGCGCTCCCACAATAAATCAACAAATTAACAATTGATTACCACATTCATATCGCATCACGCTATTGAGTAAAAGTACAATTATTTTATTTTGCTGAAACTTTAAATGTACATTTTTTAAATTATTTTGCTTTAAAAACAGAAAATTAATTATCGTCTTTTGAATTAAAACGTCTATATTATTTGTAGGCGTATTTTTCCATTTGATTGTCGAGGTTCTTTCATTTTAGTGAAGTACGCCATCTCAACGATGTTATCAAAATATTATTTTAGTGAGAAACGCGCAAGATTTGCTTTTGGGGTCCACATCGGGGCCCCGAACCTCGATTTAACAACGAATACATATTGCATTGACAAGTGCGTAATAGCGAAGCAGTCAAATCGGAGCAGGCCCGATGGCGAACAAACAAAAAGTGGAGAAATCAATGGGAATAAAACGCCGTCCATCTGTTCCCGCGCCTCTACCGCCGGCAATCGCCTCGCCTCGCCTCCACCGCCGCCGCCGTCGACAACCCGGACGAACGTTCCGGCACTTCATTAGCCCCGTGTGTTAAAAGCTCGTAAAAAAGCGTCCGGTTTTGACGCCCGCCTGACATGACGGCGAAATGAATCGGATTTGGATCCGAGTGATCAAAGTGTAATTAATCACGTGGGGAGGCAAATGATGCTTGACGCCGCTCCAGCTGCGAGATGCCTGCATTTGCTCCCGTGCGGTGCCCGCAGTGGATGGCTGGATATGCGGGGTGGGTTTTTAGCGGGGAGGTGGGTGGGGGGGGGGGGGGGGTGGGGGGTTGCTGGGGGTCCGCCGGGGCTACATTAAGAGGCTTTGTGCCAATGTCACCTAAATTACAGTCACTTAACACAACAGATGTAGTGAATGTCGCGCTTTATGTCGAGGGGGTGCGTGTATAATATTCGCATGGCTCGGGAATAAATTTCACCCCCGCGGTATCTAACGTGTTTTTCCCCGCATCCTCCAATTTGCATCTTCTCCTTCCGCTAACCCACCGTGTCGTCTCCCGTCTGCAAATAAGTCGCCGCTATTATTCGCCGGCCCTTTTACGGCCCCCGGTGCGGCTGCTTCCAGAAGAAGGAAAAAAAAAAAACGGGTAAATGAAGCCTATTTATTTGTGGCGCGGCACTTTGAGGAGATTTGCTCCGCTTTAGGGACTCAGCGGTGGTGATACGCCAAGGCAAGCTTAGTTGGGAAGATTATTTTTTTTTTGATGGTAGCATTGAACGAAGGGGCCATTGTGAAACGGAGCATCCCGTCATTTTGCAGGTGCGCGTAGAGAAATGACATTCATCAAGTTTATCAATAGCCAGATTTAATCAAATGAGCTCTCGCCTATCCCGCTACCTCCATCAGTCTTGCAAAGAGCAAAAAAAAGTTGTTTTATGGACGGTACAGGAATAAAGGTGTTAAGATAAGGAAATCGGAGGGATGATTTTGCGTAAAAGTTTGATGAACTTCTTGATTTTGGAAATCTATAAGAATGAAAAAGGACATTTCGCAAGGCAAAACAAAGGTTTAAGCGCATGACAAAAGTGAGCAAAAGTTAAAACTTTATTATTATTTGTATATCTTGGACTAGGCAAAAATATAGTGTCAATGTAAAATGGCAAGAGAAATTGGTTCGCATAAAAATGATTTGAAAACAAGTAGCACTGAGTGTGTTGTATTTTCAACCATGTCATCTGTAATCTATTTTTGGGGTTCATGTTGTGATTTGTCTGTTATTGCTATTGCTTGAGAAGGTAACCCAATAATTGGTTAAAGCTGAAAAGGGCTTCACGGAGGATTTAAATGAAACATGGTGCTGACGATAAAGAGGCGGGACTAGATACTAAGTTGATTTACTTTTTCCTACACCCTTTTCAAACACAACTTTGTTTGGATAAATGTGATTTAGTGATGTATCTGTATAGTTGTAATACCATTTTTTTTTTTCAAAGTTTGGCCAGGCCTGCAACTTTATACTTTAGTGTGATTTATATGTCTGTTTTTTTATAACTCTAACTGCTGTGAATGGCAAAACAGTTGTTTGTGAGGCAAAAAACGGATAAAAACTATTTTCTCTGTTGTTCCCTATTTTACATATAATAACATAATCAATTTTACAAAATGCCCCCCAAAAATGCAACTTCATTCATTCAGGTTTCTTTGGCTATTGCGACTTTTACTCTAGTTTATTCGGAAAAAGAAGAAGGCACACGATGTACATTTTCTCCCTAACATTCCAATTCTCCTAATCTATTTTTCTTGATTTGAACTACAGCTGTAATACCGACACAATGTTACCAGAAAAGTTCATAGTTTGAAGCCCAGCGGGCCCTCTATTTTTCACAGGTACGTATCCAAAAGTTCAGCAAAAGCGCCATTTAAGCCAAGGAGATCTCCCGTACGGCATCCCGCCTCCCCCGTAAGTCTTTGAATGGCGGAGTTATTCCCGCATAGGCGCGGCGGAATGCGCTCATTATGCCTCCTTTGCTGAGCATTTTGTTAAACCAACAGCGCTTGTGCCGTCGCTCTGGAAACAATCCCCCAAACATCCAGGAAGGATCTCATCTCCCGTCGTCGCTGCCGCCGCCGCCGCCGCCGCCGCCCTCGCGTAAATACTCAAAGAGATGACACCCTTCAACAGTCTGTAATTGTACTTTACTGGGGAGGAGGAAGAAAGTGCGGGGCCAAATCATAAGCCATTATGCTCCGGGACGGCGTGCCGGGCGGAGCGCCGTATCCGCATAAAGCACCGGCGACAACCTCCAGCAAATTACCCGGCAGGCCTCGCGAGGAGGAGGAAAATATCGCTAATTGCCCTCCATTCTGTCAGGTCAATTGACTCTAATTGGAAAAATAATAAAAAGCAGAGCAACCCAGGAGCTGCGAGTGAAGCAACCGGCAGGGTCCCCCCCTTTTTTTGGGGAGGTTGTTGAAGGAGAGGAGAGGAGGAGCGCTGCGCAAATTCCTCTCCCTGTTCCCAAACAATTACGGCGGGGTTTTGGCGCTCGGCGTAATTACAGGAAAAGAGGGCACGGGTTACATGGCAGGCGAGGCTAATAAAATGATATGTGATGAGGTATTTACAGGGATAATACGCCACCTCTTCAGAGTCCAATAGGAGGATCGTTTGCGGGCGCAGCGATGGGACAGCTGGAAACCTGCACACTCGCTTTTATTTGCCGTCCAATCTGCTTTTGACTGTTCGGTGGCGGTGAAGTCAATGGAATTCATTTGACTATGAATGCAAAATGCCATTTTTCAAGGATACTTCAGATTCTAGTCTTTCAACTACCCACCCATTTATCAAAGTGATATAATGTCATATCAAAGATAAGTTGGTCATTGTAGTCATTTGAACCTCCTATAATCACAAGTTAGGGTCTCAAAACGGACATTATTTCGCATTTACTGGGATTCTGAAAAGTGGACTTTTCAGTTCTTCAAAATTCTACGCCAAAAGACAACTTGTCATTGGTTGCTATTGACAGCGATGAATTTGCAACAGGTGGCCCAGCAGTCATCAATGACAATCCAATCAATAACCTTCCATAAGGCGTACATAATAATAGCGGTTACATGAGTGTCTTTCCCAAACTTCTTCAAAGACGCACTCATTCAACATCTGGCCAAAGTTGTGGCCCACTGCTTAAAATGGCCGCCCGCCAAACCGGTTCAATCCCATCAACCAGCAGAAAAATGTGGGCAATGGACCATCCAAACACAACATCCCCCAGACTCATTTCTGTGCTGCCCCCGGCTACAGACAGGCCTACCTTGAACTGCACGCCATGTGCTACGGTAGCGCCCGGTTTGCCGTGTTTACTACTACCGTGGTGGCGGATTACAAAGCCCTCAGATTTCACAAATATGAGCGTACGTCATAGGCGAAAGTGTGGAATATATTTCCTTCTTGACCCAAATCACGCCATCGCAAATCAGGCCTGACGAGCTAAGATACCCCCAAAAAACGGACAGATTCCACAAATCAGGTGACTGGAACTGGGCTGCCAAAATACGTGATGGGGACAACCCGAATAAAAGGTGTAAAGGCTTCCAGATGACAACCTGCCGACCTCCTTCCTCGACCCCCTTCTGCGACGCACCCTCTCTCGCTTACCACCCACCCACCCGCTAGCGGCGTCTCCCTCGGAGAGGCAAACTCGGGATTAAACGCGAACGCGGCGATATCAACCGTCTGATGAAAGGCCGCGTCGTTAGTGACCGCCTTTGATGGGTTTTGAAATGGAAATAGCGGAAAGGAGCGAAACAAGGAGGAGAGGAGCTGGCGGTGGGGACGCCGCCTCCCTCCGGGGAGATTAACGCCACGCGAGTCAGGCGTGTCAAGTAGGGGTGCGCGTGGGGGTGGTGGCGATGGTGGTGGTGGGTGGGTGGGGGGGACAGGTACGGAAAAACGAAGCGCGGGGAAAAGAAAAAGAAAGGCCTTTCTCCTTCCTCTTTCCTTCACTTCCCGATGTCTCAGATCATCATCGCCGCCCTTATTCTGTCAGCCGCCTGCTTGATGCCGGCTGTCAGAGGTGTGCATCTCCTCGCCTTGTTTTGCCGCGCCTTCCTTCCTCTGCATATGCGCAAGTAGGCACGACGGCGGCGGCACCGCCGCCGAGGAGGGGGCGGCGGCGGCGGAAGCGGCGGCGGCGCGCGGGGCTGGTGTTGTCGGAGCCGCGCCGCGCTGATCCTGACACACCTTTTGAGGGGATCAGGAAGCAAAAGCTGAGCGGAGAGGAGCTCTGGGGGGAAGCCAGCTTCACGTGGGAGACGAGTATGATGGAGGCACTCAGGTGGACATGACACATGCTCACGATACACACTACGCTTACTTACAACTCAACTAAGACGCCAAATCACAGGGCTCGCCTTGTTCTACCTGACAGTTACTTGTTTGGTACTAACAGATCTCAAGTGGGGTGAATCCATCCGCTCATCCGTCTTCTGTAGCGCTCCTTCTCATTAGTTTGTCAGATAAGCTGGAGTTGATCCTAGATGACTTTGGATGAGAGGCAGGGCACCCTGTGGACTGGTCGCTAGCGTATGACATGTAGACTCGATGTATTCCTTTTTTTTTTAAATCTGATTCGGGGCCTAAATATATACACCAGAAAAATCCAAAGTTCACTTTCTTTGGTCCGGAGCAAACTACAATGCAAGAGTCCCAGATTGGGCAACAAACATTCTTCAATCATCATTGGGCTAAACAGGTCTGGGTGGGGTAAGGGAAAAATCACAAAGCTCTAGCATGCCAGACACAACGTCTTGTTCCTTCATCCTAGTGTTATACATCTTAAATATATCGGCATCTAACGGGTCACAATGTAAAGTAAGTTAGTCGCCTGATTGTGACATATTTTTGGCCAAATGGGTAACTGCAAGGGAAGCAGTCACTTGGGGGCCCATGCTAACATTCACACTCACGAACTGTCAAGTTTTCAATGGACCTTACTCAACTCTGCCAGCTAAATGGGGCTACCTTCTGGCTCAAGGCGCTCAAAATGACACTATACGAGACCAGGACTTGCCATCCACTAGAAATCCCAAAGACCTATGGTCAAGACATTAACAAAACCAAAACCACAGCTAAGCCAAATTGGCCAAACATTCATAAACAACAACACTAACATTGTCAAGTAAGACCGAATAAAACGGCCACGTGCGAAGTTGACTGTTATTTTTGGACGTGCTAATTTCTTTTAGCATCACCGTCAAGAGTGAGACATTGGCAGGCATCCCGCGGTCACGCAGCGTGTCACCTTCCCGCTAACGTGTTTTTTCCCGCAACACTCCATCGCATCGCGGGCCGTTGCGTCAGTCAGAGAGGCGATGAAAAAGAATGGCTAAATAACGGCCCAGCAGGCGACCGCTCGAAAGAGATGATACAACCTCGTAACACACAAACTAATGGCCAGCTGGCTTATAATGAGGCCCGCTCGTTACGACGCCCCCCCCACCCCCCGCACCTAGCGCAGCCTCCGTCCCGTCGCCATCGCGGGACACTGCGAGGGGGCGGGGGTTCTGGCGTTGGGGATATTTCTCGCCCCCGAACCCTCTTGGTTAACGAAGCGAGATCGGCCTAATTAGAGCTCAAAAATTCATGAGGGTCCTCATTAATATTGAATATCTGTTGTGGGCCGCAACTTCAAAATAAGCCCTGGCGTATGCGTATGGGGGGGAAAAAAGAAGAAGAAAAAAGGTGCAAGGTGCGCCGAGATAAAGGTGGCGGCAAGGTGGGAGGAAAGGGCGTCGGGGCGGGGGTGGCGGAACGAAGGCGAGGGACGGCGAGGGGGAGGAGATGAGAGGCAACCAGGGGACCCTGGAGAGCCGTACCTGGAGAAGAGTTGTAATGTTGGAGGACTCTCCGGGGAGAATATGCACGCTCTTTAATGAGGAGGGTGGAGCACGGCGGCGGCGGCGGCGGTGGCGGCAGCGGCGGAGGAGAATAACAGCAAAGAAAAAGAGAGAAAAAAGGAAAAAACATTGTGCTCTTAATCCCTCGCTGAGGGGGGAAGGGAGAGGCTTTCAAGCAGGTACGCCGAGGTATCACTTTTCAAGTCTCCTTCTGCTCCACATAAAAAGATCCACCAACAAGCAGCGTTTGCCTTTGAGATCATTCCGCTTCGGATTTAGCGGCGAGGGGGAGGACGCACGCCTGCTCTACATTAACTATACGGCAACCCCTCATTTGCCTCGCACTTTTCTTTAAGTCACTTAAGTTTTCCGCTGTTATTCTTTCGGAGGGGCGGGGGGGGGGGGTTTCAAGTCGGGAACCGAGAGGGCCTCGGGTCGGTTTGGAGGGGCCGGATTTGACGGCAACTCAAATTTGGCGCAATTTAGCCTTGCCTATCCGTCTGGTATAAGTGGGTCCAATTTGGAAGCGATTGAATGCAAATCTCGAGGACAACTTGGTGTGTGGAAAGGGTCTAAAAAAAAAAAAGAAGCCTAAAAGCCCCTTAAATGCCGTGTCTGTTTTGCAAAGGCCACAATGATGGACACGTTTTCTAAATTCCATGTTGCCAACTAAAAACGGCCGTTCCAAATGGAGACTCCCTGCGTCTTCTTTGTTGAGGCCTTTTTCTGGATCGACTCCTGATGGACATAATGCAATGTTGCCGAGTGAAATTGACTTTGGGGGCAGACCTTTCAGTCAAACTCACTTTATAGAGATTTCAAAGAGTCTGTCAGCAGTGTTGATGACCAAATGTGGTGTTTTTCATCCTTCTGCTGTGAAAAGTTTGTCACGAGGAGACGTCCAGGTCATTTGAACTGGGAGGTTGACGGCAAATGTTCATTCTATTCCTGTCAAGTTCCACTAATGAGTTCATTTGTTGTTCTGCGGCCTTTGACTGTACTGTCTAACTTATAACTATGCCTTTTCTTGCTACTGTCACAATGAAATTTCCCGAATACGGGATGAATAAAGTTATCCAATCCAATACTTGGAAACAAGAATAAAAATTAGTTTTCACCCGATTCAGATCTCGTGGTCAATCTTTTATTAATACTTTTTCCGTCCATTTTATAAGCCTGTCCACTCAACTCCATCCAATTGAATTCCAAGGCGAGTCTCGATATTTAATTTCGCAAAAGACAACACTGCCTCTAAAGGATATTTTCTCCTTTTGTTTTTACGACTTCAACATATGGCGCAAAATTATGCAGCGAATGGCAATTGCAAGAATTAGACAGAATGTGAGGAAGACACTTCCATCACAAAGACACACACACACATATGTGCAGCTACTATATGGGACAATTACTCATGTTAAACACTAACAGATGCCATCTTGATTAAATTTGACCGCACAAACGAAAATGCATACGAGGAGAAGAAGATGGGAATGAAAAGAGGGTATAAAAAAAAACGAGGGTGCGTCGAGGGTTCTCGGGAAATCGTCCTCGAAAATGACTTGAATAGACATCTTCACCTAACTGGTGTGAATGGACAAACATTTATCTCATTTGTCTGAAGACGCAAACAGATGTTTACCAAGTTAAAAAAGGGAAAAACAATGAACTCCCATTAGTGGCGGCGACGACCTGCACTCGGGCCCCTTGTTTGTTTACTGTCCCCCGACACGGGGCCCCGGCGGCGTCTGATGAGGCCCGCCCGGGACCCGTCTAGTGCCCATCTGTTTATTCAGCAGGGGCATGCCCAGGAGGGCCCCCCAAACAACCGGGCCTCTTTAAGGGACACTCTCGTTCCAGCCAGGTAAACAGCATACACGCACTCGGTCCTCGTGGGAATTCGGCGGGTTTTTGAGAATAACATGGTAAACAAAAAGAAGCTCGATCGAGGTTTCGGGATTTGAAAATGCTTTGACAAACGACTCAAGACACCAAAAGTAAAAAGGCACAAGGATATTTCCGATAAACGAGAAATATTTCCCTTAGTAGGATTCACTTAGCAATGTCAATTTCGTAGCCACGTCTACACGAGGAAGTTGAAAATGTCCTGCTCGGCATCTTCGTGCAATGTGTGAAGACACACACACAGTCTCCACGTGTGCGCGTGTGTGGTCAAATAGCCTTTAACGGCGACGACTTTGTTTTGTGGCTGCGCGTGAGGCCATTGTGTACTTGAAAGGGATTCTCTTGAGGGTTTTAATTACGACACTGCTTAACTTGGCAGCAGAGGAAGCCGAGGGGGAAAAAAAGACCAACGGCTCATTTGGGCTGAAGCCTCAATAAATCTCCGGCGGGTCGAGCCAAGACGCGCCGCGCCGGGCCGACCTCACCAAAGCCCGGCAGAGGTTCGTGGACCTCCCACGGGAGGAGCCGTCAAAGCGGTCACCTGGACCTCCCGGACGCACTTGAGGGTGCGCGCCCGACTCCCTGGGAATATCAAGACTAGCGCTAGCCGATTTGACGATTTACAAAACGATAAGATGAATTTATGAAATTCGTTTGGTCCTACTAGCGAGAAGTTTATTGATGCATTGTAAAAAATATGTTGTCGCCAACTCGAGAGCGCTGATGCTTCTTGAAGAGATGGTGCGAAACAGCTGTTAAATATACCAGAACCAGCAAACCAGGGTGAGGAGAAATTATCACGCAACATAAACAACAACCAAAATGGATGCCGCAAAGATGAACACAAGGTGATAAGTTCTGCTGTTATAATGACATGCCCTAAAATCAACAGGAATTGACCCGACATCAACAGGAGAATACCGGAAAGTGCCCAAAAATCCCATTGACAACGCCTCCAGTTTTCTACCTGACAAGTTTTACTTCATTCATACAGTATCTACGGAATCACATTTTGCAATCAGTGCCATAAATCTTAAGTTTTTAGATTTGGTTTATCTGAAAATGACATGATTCCAATATTTGGACCTGATGACCTTTCGCCCTCTCCAAGCTCGCCAAAGTCAAAACAGACACGTGACCTCGAACCCTGAGCGCCGCACATCAAAAGTGTCGCTAATACGATCACAGTGGGAGTTCACCGCGCGAGCTAGCCGGCTCTTTAGCGGAGCGGGGGCCGGGTCGATCGAGGGGGTTGGGGGGGGGGGGTCTTATCCGCCATCGCCTGGAAGCCGTGCGTGGGCTCAGTGGTGGCACGCATCGATAAACTCATAAACAAACGGTAATTACCAAGCCATTAGAGTCACAAGCTCACAAACACGCGGCCTCGTAATCCCGCGCGCTGGAGGGACGGCGACGGCGGCGGCTCGTCGTTTTCCACGCCAGCCATCGCGTTAAAACACCACAGCCAAACACTTAATGATTTGTGACTAAGGGTAGCGGCGAGGGGTGGGGGGGCGCAAACAAAGCATTTTGTCATAAGGAGCTTACGTCCTCGCAAGAGACGCCAACAAGCGCCCCTTGTTTGAATTTGCTTCATTTACTGGGAGGGAAGGAGGACGGACGGAGAGGGGGTGGGGTGGGGGTGCTAAATTGATGTTTCATTTGAGGTGGGTAAACACAACATTCCTCTACTGGGAGTCATCAGCAGCGTAATCGCTTTACTACAAATCACACGCACTAACTTTCAACATCATACCACTCTTCTTTGTTTGGCTGTTGGAATCAGAAGTCAACTTTTCGCTTTTACAAAGACGCCAATGACGAGTTTTGCGGTTTAGCTTACGGTGTTGCTAAGTTAGGAAGAAACGGTAAAGGGCGAAAAGCCAACCTGAACCACGATTTGTAATAACCAAAGGTGTTAATTGGACAGTAAAAGCTTTTGTTAATAATGCAAGGCAAAATGACTGTGTCGTAATTATGCTTAGGTCAGAAATAATCCGCCAATTGACGAGGAGATGAATCGACATTGAAGTAAATGGGTTAGAAAATGTAAACAAAATAAATATTTCTTGGTATTCCAGAAATCCATTTAAAGCTTTTTTTTTTAAATTGGCATTTTTACGAGAAAAATCCAGTTGAAAGTTACTGTTCAAGTGACACGGCATACTTTATATTTTCTCTGTTGATATTTAAACTTTTTCATCATTATTACACGGAAAAAAAGGTTTAATCTAAGGAGCATATTTATGTCCTGTCTAACGTGATGAAAAGTTTGCGCGGTCTGAAAAGGTTGCCTGAATCTCATGCATGTTTGTCAATATAATTTGCCGGGCTATTGGACTCAGAGGAGGGCCGGCGGGTCCCTTAAGGTTTGCGCCTCAAATGCCAACATCTGTCTGCCAGCGGCGAGAGAATGAGAGGCGGCGGCGGCGACACCTTGGCGCCGGCTATTCTCTGCTTGACAGAAGCCACAAGGTGCAACTTTGGAGATGAAAACATGCAAATCCTCCAGAGTGCACCGAGCCCTTTAACATTAATCAGATGAAACTTGTGCCGCTTGAATGCCTGATGTCATCTTCCAGGCATCCTTATTGGATCGCGACATTACTTGGAGCGGTAACTTCTACCGAGGATGACCAAAAAAGAAATAAATCAATCCTTAAGTTGTTTTGAATGAGCGCCGATCGCCGAAATACGGAATTTCGGCCTTCGACCGTACTGTTCAAACAAACGCGGGTATCAAAATTCGAGGCCCCGAGGCCAAATCCGGCTCTCCACTCGCTAAATGATGTCCATCAACTATGTGCCTTAACATTCTTTCCACTCTAAACCATTAATATTGCGTTGGGAAATAAAAAGACTACAAAAGTTCAAGAAGAATTGATCATAAATTTGATTCATATCTACATGATACAGCAATCTTTTAGCAGGGATAAAAATGTCACGTTGCTCAAAATGAATGTATCAAATATTGGTATTTTATACTGATTGACTGCCATTGAAAAGGAAGATTCATTTCAACTGGCAGAACTTTGCCTGGGAGGGCTGGCAGCGAATGATCTGACCATCAAAAAAAAAAACGGATCAGACGTCTGGCGCCATCAATGGCGATACAAATACGACGCCCCACTTAGAGGCCCTTCAAAGTCGTCCTTGCTTGTGAAGTTTATAAATAAATGTTTTTGCAACACGAATGCCGTAATTGTCTGCAAGGTAAAAATGCAAAATATGATCATAGAAAAGGACACAACAACTTCAACTAAAGATCGATGACAAATATCAAAAGCTGCCTCCAGGACATAGTTAGAAAAGAAAAACGTTACTTGCCTAAAGTCGACTTAAGCCACGTAAAAATGTAAACAAACGTGACATATTTGTTTGTTCCGCCACGACACCCCAAGTATAGATCAAAGGTAGCAGGAGTACTTTTTTTTCTCATTTAAATGAATACATTTAGAACTTTTTTTTAAAATATAACAATACATTTTTAATGCACGGCACCCTTTGAAGAACACCAGAATAGAAGCACCAAAGCGCGTCGCCGTCACAAAGTGCACAATCGGCACATTTTGTCAAAACAGAGACGTTTATTTGCATTCTGTGCTGATGTTGTTCCAGTCAAATAACATTTTATTACATTTCTGCCTTATTTATGTTTGTGTGCCTGCAGAATCAGCCAATCGGGCATCTGGTTTGAAATGTCACCATGGAGACCAGCTTCAGGCATGAAGGTGAACGATCAACTTCATCGCACATCTACAGACGGACCGCAAACGAACGTAAGTTCGCGACCCTGACCGATGGAATTATGATTCCCAGCCATATTCATGTCCAAAATGTCAGAGGAAAGCCACTATAGAAAATGTTAAAAAAAGAAAAATGAGGGTGATTGTAGAGCATGACACGTACAATGAAGGAAAGGCGCTTGAGTGAGGATTTCTACTTGAAATATAATCAACATGGCTGTATTTGTTTCTATTTTTGGTCCAAAACATGGTAAAACGGAGAGAAACATTTCTAGCTTTTAATCACTAACCCTAACCCTGGCTCACGGACGTCGAGTTTGACGCTAAAGCGAGAGTTTAGCATCCGCTATTTGCGTTATTAGCAAATCAGATTGAACATTGTTATCTGACCTTTTTTGCAAATGAATTCGCCGGCTCAATTTCTGCGAGCTTCCCTGGCATAACGGCGGTGTCGCATTTCATTGTCCCAAGCGAGGGTGTTGAGTCTAATCTGTGGATAAGTGTGCTGGTGCGCCTCATATCGCCTCCCCCGCGCCTCCCCCCGCGCACCCCCACTGATGCCTCCCCAGGGGATGTCCTGGCTCGGCCGTCAGCTCAGGATTAATTAGAAGGGCTGGTTTTCCCCGCGGACACATTAGAGAGCTCAGTGGCGGTCAAACGGCAGCTGCATTAGCCACGCGGGCTAATACTCTCAACTATCAGCAGGTAGTGTAATTAATAGCCTCCCCGCCACTCTTTACGTAACGTCTCGGAGCGGAGATTGTAACCTCCCGCGTCTTTTAGTCCCTTGCAAAGTTACCGTGGAGGAAAAGAATCTTCCCACGGACAGTTAAATTAATGGCTCGCCTTAGGGGTTGTCCCGGTCACACATATTTGGGCACCCGGGTTTCAATCCTACTTAATTTATCGAAACGTACTGTTTTGTTTTTTGGAATATCTGATTTTTGTATTTGTAGCCCTTAAAGAATTTTTAAAGGATTATTTTATCCACTCGGCCGGTCGTCTATAAGAAAACTAAAACTTGGTCACCGTTTTCGCACCCAAGCCCTGTTCCCATTCGCTTCGCCACTGTGTCACACTAGTAATGAATGTTTTAAAATTTTGGGAATGAACTGAATCTCTACCCACATAATTTGCAATATCCCACAAAAAGCCAATCTGGAACTATGTTTTTTTAAGGGTTGGCACGTTCTTTCTACAACTGGGATTGGCAGAGTGAGCTCCAACTCAGACAAAGTGGGTGAGACGGAGAGCCCGTCACATCAGAGCCCCACGTAGCGCTCTACACCTCGGCTTTCATCACGCTGTCATTTTGAATTACGGGCGACGGCGGACTGGCAGGGATGAGCGACGCCGCGTTCGCAGCCACTCGCTCTATCCCGCGTGTCCTGGCAAGCCTCGGCCAGGGGGCTTGCCAGAGCGTCTGGCCAAAGGGGGCCCTGCAAACACTCAATAAAAGAGCTTGGGGGGATCCCCACGTCAGCCCTCTACCGGCGGGGAAAACAAGGGGCTTCACGTAGGCGTCCAACTGGAGGCCCGTGGGTCGGATCTGGCCAATGATGGGGCCAAACGTGAAAGCTTTTTCTTGTCTATACTTGGAATAAATGTGCACTCGAGTCTTGTGATGACTGGTGAGACGCCCAATCTATTGTAGTCAATGACAGTCAATGATATTATATAAAATAAAAACTATCAATTTCTGTAGCAAAAATCCAGGCACATGATTTAGCAACCCAAAAAAATAATGATGTAGCGATCCAGATTTGGCTCCAAGGCCTTAAATTTGACATCTGTGCTGTAAATGCACCTTGGCCAGACATTAAATTGCCACAAAAGAAAACAATGGAATGGACGGCACGGGAGTACAGAGGTTTTTTTTTTGTGGGACTCCAAATTATTTGCATTTCTGCACGCGAGCAAGAGTGTTTGAGCCAAGAGTAGCTTGGCGCAAAAATGGGCCGGGCGGGCAGAGGCCTCGGAGGGTTTGCCCACAGCCGGGGGAAGAAAAAAAAAACAATGTGAGAGGAGGGAAATAAAAGAAAAGCTTGTTTGGAAACAAGACGGAAAGGGGCGGCGGCGGTACAGTCGGCGGGCTGGTGGCCCGGCGGGACCCGACTCTGGGGCGCACTTCAAGCAGGCGGCGTGGATCACAGCCACCAACTGACTTTGTAGCCACTGATGTCAATGACTCATTTATGCACTGGCATGGCAGCTGACACACTCGCCGCTCCGCTGTGGATTTTACTCCATACGCGGCAATTTGTCCGATAAAGAGGAACGGGGAGACGTCACAAAATGCAACGGAAGCAACACACTGCCAAAGAGTTGTAGGAAAAACTATTAAACTTAATATTACCTTGATAAAAATAAAAAAAAAACAATGACTGGGAGGTTAGTCAGTAATCACTGTCAATTAGTTGCAAGATAAACTTCATCAGATTAGATGAGATTTGTGTCTTTTATCAGGCAAGGACGCATCCCAAATAAGGAAAGTTGGCGCGCTCCTATCTGGAGGCTAATTGGCTAATTGGCAAACAGAACTAAACGAATAAAAGGGCAGCCTGGGTGAACGCCATCCACGGGAAAATAATTATCTCGGCGTCTACCTTTGATATTTCTTGACAGCCTCAAGCTGGTCACCTAAAAACAAATTAGCCACAAAAGCCCAGGTTGTAAATATTGGCGGTCATTTGCGTTGGCCATTGGCGCGAGAGGATTTTGGCGCCGTGGCGAAACAATGAGAGGGAATCTTACAGAAAACGTGCCATGTCGAGGGTGAAAGGATGGTGGAAACGGGAGGGAGGCAAGCAGGGGGCGTATGGCAGCCATTATCTTGTTTATTAAAAGCAAGTTTCCCTCTCTTCTGGCTACCTCCTCCTCCTCCTCCTCCTTCTCCTTCTCCTCGCCATGCAGCCAACCGCACATATTTCCCAAGTCCAGGCACATGTGTTGCTGCTGCTGCCGTTGGAGGGGTCACCCAAGTTGAAGGCAGGGGGTGCCGTGTTAAGACTGCCAAAAGGCCATTCAAACACAATGGAGAATTTGCATGGGGACCCATGACTTTTTGGTTAATTTTGTGCAATGGTTTAAATGGATCAAAAATATTTGGGATGGAAATAGTCAACAGATGGGTCTGCCCATTAATTATATATAGTTGAATGTCATTGGATGGTCGAAATGGTGATTTTGAATCTTTAGGGGGTGTCAATCAATGGCCATGGAAAATGAATGAGCTAAATGTGTCATTGGAAATTAATGGCTATTCGAGAAAATGAAAATAAATTTTCGTTGTTGGCAAAGGTATGAATTGGAGAGCCAATAAAAATAGATATTGCGCTTTGTGGGATTTTTGGGGGGGAAAAATCTGCGTGGATTGGAAAACAAGTAATAACATACTCTGGAAGCTCCAAAAAAAAAAATCAACTCATGACTCGAATTTAAGGGCATTGCTGGAGTTTGAAGCAGGAAATTCTACCGTTATTCATATTTCTGTCAAGTCGAACCTGCTTGGAGACGCTTCACATCCGCTGTTAGCGCTTGACACACATGGACGCATAAATAAAAGAGCAACAGGTTGAAATCTATTTGAACTGGAGGTCAAACCCAACGGGACAATTACATTGGAGTGTCTTGGCTTTCTTGTGTCGTGCAGATTTGTAGGAAGAAGCTCCCCGTGACTGATTTATCTAAGAGGTGAATCCATGTGTTAGCCAAATGTGGAGCCGCGTAATGACTAGCACCCCTCGCGCCGGCTGTGGTCTGGGTTTTATCTGCACACCAGAGATAGTACGGCGTGCCCATGTGCGACCCGGACGCTACTGGGTGACGTTGGCGCCAGTTCAACGGTGGCTGAGACGCCGTGTAAAACGCTCCTTATTTCTTTACATCTCTTCGCTAGAAAGACGATTTGGATACGACGTGTTAGCCTTTAAATCCACCCTTCAACGGAACGCATGTGTCTTGGTGTCTTTGATGTTTTTGAGAAAATAAATCAAACTGTTGTTTTTTTTTTTACGAAAAAACAGCTCCATCTAACGGTTTTCTGAGTCACTTTCAAACGCTAATTTGCTAGCCATGAGTAAAACACCACTACAGGAACATCAAATTATGAACAGAATTATAGAAATTGATTAGAAAATGGATTAATCAATCACAAACTAAACATGATACAAGTTGAATTTGTAGTATGTACAATTTAAGGAGCAAATAAGATCCCTGCATTTTATTTTTAATAGATCTGCTGATTGTGGTGGGTGTTACTGCCCTACTTGCCCCCCTTGAAAATATCCTCCCAAGTTTCAACCAAATTCATTTGAACAACTATTTACTCAACCGATTTAAACCGTCAAAAACTGCAAAAAGATGTGGGAAGTCAGGTCCAATTTCATTTACACAATCACATTCACAAACATTAAACCGCAATTTTCTGTCCCAACGAAAACACCCCGTAAAAAAGACTAACATCTTTTCATCTTATAGGGAAACTCCGATCCGACACATTAACGACACTAATCCCCCGAAAAGCCAACGCACGTGTCTTTGTGTCCTTGGTGTATTCACTAAAACAAATTGCGCATATGAATGAGTGAACCCTGTCACTACAAATAAGTCGTAAGGGGCAATTAGGCGACCTCTCGTATATTCCAAGTCGATGATGATGTGTCTACGACGCAGACGCTTCTTCCCGTCTTTCTAAACACTTTGCAGACTTATTTCTAATGTGGTCGCCAAGCGGGAAGAAAAAAATCCAGAGGGAAAAAGTGCCAATCACTTATTGAGAGCAGCGATGGCGGCGGCGGCGGCGCCTTCAAACCATATGTCACCGAGGCTCATAAACATCCCAAATTAACATCCTGGTATGTGCGGTGGAGGCTTTTCACGGGAGACTCGCTGCTGTTTGCGTACGTGCGACACTCTGATTCAGACGCGGTTTCACCCGTGACCCACATGCGCCCTTTGGGGTCCCGCGTACACTCAAAATGTTTTATAAAAATGACATATAGTCCTCGTAAAAGGGAGCGTTTACTTGAATGCGGCGAAGCCGGTCTTCAATCTATAGGATGTAGTATGAGGGGACGTTTGCTTGAAAGCGGATGCCCACATTTTAAAAGTAGCTGCTGACAATCTTTTTCTGCGCCATGGCTTAGTTTGACATAAAAGCAAGATTCTATTTTTGCGCAAAAACATGACTGGATGAATGTACAAAATGCTAACAAGCTATAAGTAGCACTGCCAGATCGGATCAACCCACACCAAAGGGGGACACCATGTGGCAAGGGAGACACGTAGTAACCAATGGGTTAGAAAGAACGAAGATCAGACAGAGGTCAGATTAAGCATTTTTAGAGTCCACATAAAACGTAAATAAATGTGCTAGTTATGCTTTTTGAACGACAATTCTGCTGACAATGTAATAAAATATCCTCTCAAGGCTAAACGTTAAACTTCTTCATCCTTCTATGGATACACATTAAAGAAGCGAAAATGGATTGGACGTCAGAATGATACAAACAGACCGTTAAACTGAAGCACATGACTAAAGGCCTGACACGCAGTTCCAACTATTTTGACCTAGAAAGGTTAATATTCAAAGTACAGCCCCACTAGCAGAACCCTGATCCCTAAATCAATATAATTAGCGCTGGCCAAAGAACGAACGTGTCATCGCGGTGACATTATGACAGTTGACAGGAGACAAACAAAACAACAAAAACGGGCCAAGCGCTCGGGGGAACGTTCCATTCTTCTGTGGTCCAAACCGGACAAACTCGTCCGGAGGAGAAAAAGGGCCAATGGAGCCGCAGTGATGTCATTCTTTCATGTCAGCAAAGCTGGTGACCGCAAATGGAAAACCGAGAGATTTGGGCTCATCTCGGGAAATGACAGCTTGCGCTGATCTCAAGGCCATGTTTTGCCCTCCACAGATGAGAGGGTCACAAAGAAACAACATATACCTCTCAAGTTAGCATTTTATATGCTATGCTAATCACAATGGCGTGCTAGCGAGTGTCCAAACTTTTTTCTGTGTGGGCTGCATTCCAAAGAAAAATCAAGTCAACTCGAGAAAAATCAATTAGCATTGTTAGCCTTGGCGGAGAGTTTCAATAGAGCGCGCTACTCACTTTTAGACTGTTTACTTCTTCTGGAGCGTCATTATTAACGTGATCCGAGGCTCCGAACGAGCGAAAACAAACAATTAAAGTCATGAGTCACCGCCGACCGAGTATGGAAGCAATCTCGAGCGCTTCACGCGTGCAAACGTGGCCGTTTGTTTGCTTGTTTGGAGCCGAGTGCAAAAATTACCCCGGTGTAGAAGGTGCTCCAATACCAGCCTCGGAGCTGACCGCACAAAACAAAGCCTCACGCACGCTCCCCAACGCTAACAAACAATTAAGAGAAGCGAGTGTAAGCCAATCACGGGGAGAATGACAGCCATCGCGCCGGCTACGGCGGCGACCGGTCCGAGGCAGCCTTGCGAGAAGGTGAAGCGGACCATATTTGCCGCCGTTTTGCTGGCGGCATCTGTTCCGTGGCTTACATTAGCAGTTACGCGCCGCGCCGGTATTAGTCACGGGCCCCGGAGTTGTGTAATTCAGATTTAGCAAAGCGTGCCATCCAGCGGCGCGGCTCCGGCCCTCCGGCCGAGCGCCCGTGGGCTGATGCGGGCTATAATGACGGCCAATTAGAAGGGATCAGCGAGCGAGACGTGCAAAAACGGCGGACCGACCGGGTGGTTGGTGGGTTGCGGGAAAATTAAGAGCAAATTAAGAGCGATCCCTGCTTCTGGCCAGTTTTATGCTTCATTGTGAAGATAAACTGATTTGAAGCTGATGTTCTGGAGGGGCATTGCCTAGTATCGGGGGCGAGGGGGTCCGGTCCGGGATGGTGTACGACCACCCACTACGGTGGTGGTGTACATTCGGGACCACTGTTGCTGCTTTGTGCGTTCATCAACCTTTGCCAAGAAGTCATTGGCTGAAGCCGAGTTTCTGGAAATATGAACAATTTCAGCACGCAGTAACTGTGACATTTTATTACTGACAACAAGCGTTGCCGGAGCAAAATTCCCGACCTGGCAGCGCCCACTTTTTGGGCCTGGTCTCTCTCGGAGCGCTGGAAAAGATGGCCTCCTTGCATCTATTGAAATAATAAGCTGACCCCAAGAATTGCTCGCCTTTGAGCCCCAGCCAAGCCATCTGAATCCACTCTGCCCTTCAAACCAGGACTTGTTTTTCAAAGAGCTCTCGTGTGTGTGTGTGTGGCGGGCGACCATGCCGGGGCTCCGAACCAGCCAAAAGAGGCGGCGTTGGCGTAAGTCACTTCAGAAAAGCGGCGCGTCTACATGCCCAAAAACTTTTTGGCCCGAACTTGAAGCTTGTCGTGAGTTCCACGGGGATAATCGGCTCTAATCGCCTGCACGTTGCTATCTTTTCAAGACTGCCCGGCGACTGGAAAAAAAAAAAAGGCCAGACCTGACTAACAGAGATCAGAAGTGCACCGACAATTGCTAACCTATTTAGCTAGTTGCTAGCTGACCTTTGTCTTTGCCCTCCCTCCCTGTCGACTTTGTAGGATGACCTGATCCGGTCAGTAACTCCAAGAAAACGATAAGGCGTCATTATCGGGAGCCGTCGCATGACGGTGAAGCACACAAAGCTTTGCGATGCAAGACCTGCCGAGAATTTTCAACTCGTATATCATGTAGCGGGCACGCCTCAAGGTCAGGGCACAGGATATGCGTCTATGGAGGGCACTTCCCTTGACATAACTTTCAAACTCAGAAAACTTAGGCAAAGTAGCGTCACGGCGGTAGTAGAAAGTTTGAGTCGTGATGGAGTATTTGGTAAAAAAAGTATTTCAACTATTTCTATTAGAAACAGATCAACAATGCCAGCCTTCCCAGGGTTAATGGAAAGTCTACAATCAACAAAATGATCCAGAGGTTTAATGATATTGTATTTATATTTATCCTAATAAAAAATGTGGAACCAAAACAGCAATAAAGTAATATATGTACTACATATCCCAACCAATGTTCCCTCTAATTTTTCGTTGGTCTGAGCAGAAAGTCAACCTCCCTGAGCGCACTGAGTACCAGTGTGAGCGACATCATCGGTACTCGGATGATTCGCCTAAAGACGTTTCGCCGACGGACGTTTGACAGACGGGCAGGTCGCCGAATGAACGTTCGGCGGAACGTCCATTCGGCGACCTGTCCATTTTTCATATAAAACATGCTGTAAAACACGAAAAACATAAGTGGACAGAGCTACTGCCACTTGCTGCCGCTTAAACGGCGCCATCATGGGGAAAGGGGTAAAAAAAAAAAAAAAAAAAAAAAAAAAAAAAAAAAAAAAAAAAAAAAAAAAAAAAAAAAAAAAAAATATCCGATTTTTTTTTTTTTTTTTTTTTTTTTTACTGCGCGCCATATGATTGCTGCTGCGCAGCGAGGACGAGAGTAGTGCGCAATTGCGCACGCGCGCAGCTTAGAGGGAACACTGATCCCAACCTAATTGCTCAAATGATCATATTTCATCGCCATCATATGTCAGGTTTTGAGCCCTGAACTAATAGAGTGGTACACCACAGTTAAGTAACTAGCTAGAGCATAGGCTGAACTCCAGCTTCTTGCTTAGGCCAATGATATTTTCTACCATTTGCTGCGGGCCAATAGAAGGCAGCAGTTGGCCAACGGCCCACATTTTAGGGTATTCCGCCAGTGTGAACGCTGGCTTCTGCGTTTTGAGAGGCTTAACGAACATCTGACATTGGTTTGACTCCCAATCGGGTCGTTTTCCCCGCCCACCCCCTCCAATCTTTTCAGCAACCCGCCGTCACTTTGCCGCTAATGCGACGAACTGCTGACACACAGTAGCTCATCGTCGACAAAAAGCAGCGAGCGCGGAACGAGGACATGTGTCGGCCGGTGGTCACCTCGTGCCACGGGGACGCCAAGAAGACGAAGGAGAACATGAAGAAGAGGAGGAGGAGGAGGGGAAAGACGTCAGTTCGCAATCTGCTCCCTCAGCACACTTTGGCTTCAGATGTGGTCTGGCTGCCAGTTCACAAAAGACGCACGCTTTGGACACACACGTGCACTTCTGCCTTGTGTGTATATGTGTGTGTGCGTACATGATGAACTCAAGTAAACTGATCTGACACAAGAGAGGGGTAGCGAGGGGAGGGCCGTCTACTCTGAGTGGAACCAGGCCCGCTTCACCCGGACCCCATCTTCTCCACCGCAAACAACTTAACACACACACACACACACATAAGTTCAGTCCGTCCGTATATATCGGCAGAAGCTTGCTGCCCTCTTTTGTCAATTTTACGTCTGCGCTCGACACCATCCGGATCACCCCACTCGCACGCCGGTTATAGAATTGGAGCCCCAAAGACACACTGGACAGGTCGCCATTTTGAGTTCAAAGTGGCCTGTCCGGTATTAGACTTAACATATGGTTTTACATGGGTGTCGTCATATATTTTTAGTGATGCTTTGTATTTGCGTACAAGCGGTTACCCTAAATCTACAGGATATGACCCAGAATTGCCCTAAAAATCACAAGAAAATTAAAAAAAATGTACAGGAATTAAACTCTAAGTATCCTATGAATGGTGGACTGAATACTCATCTTGTTAAAATTACAAACAAACCAAAAGTGCACAAAAAAACTATTACTATGACTGAAACAAAGATATAAAGTCGAAGTATTAGTGGCTGTTCATAAAAAGAATACTGACTATGTTGCATTGAAAGAATTAATAGTAAAAGTACACCAAAAATAATGTAGACTATATTTTTCATATTCATTCTTTCTCTCTATATTAGAGCATTTACTACTAACTTATGTCAACATCACACAAATGAGCATTAGGGTTTATTCGGCCTCACGGAAATTAGCAACAGAGGGAAACTTATAAAGTGAGCTGAGGAAATATTAATTTAAGTCCAATTAAATGAGATACTTTGATGTTTTAATGGCTTCTCGCTTATGAAGTAGCTTTTTTGTAATCCTCCAGCTAATGTCCTTTTTACAACATTCATCAAAAGCCAGCATTTAAACAATCCTTCTCAACACTTGAGCCAAATAAGGCGCACGGTGAAATATAAAATATATTTGCCTCGCTCAGGTTTGCATTCATGCTGTGATTGTACATCTAAAAAAAACAGAATATGCTTAAAACGCCAAGCTGCTTTTATTCCTCGTTTTTTTTACGAGCCGGCGAAAGGAAATAAAAAGCGATATTAATACGACGTCTTGTTTTAACGAGAGAGCAAATCGGGTAGTCGGGGTAATTGCTAAGTGCCCCGATCATTAAGGCCTTAATGCGAGGCCACTTCCTACGGAGGCGGCGCCGGTTTAAGAGACGAGTCGTCTAATTGGCGAGTCGTTGAGAAGCATCGGCGCCTCCCAAGAGATCGTTTCTCAAATCATATAGAGCATAATTCCCTTTCAATTAAAAGCTACACTATTCCAGGTTTGATTTAATTGAGTGCGCTTATTCAAATGGAGGGGGAAGAAGAAAAAGGAAAAAAAAGAGGAAGAGATGGAGGAAGGAGGAGCTTCCCATTAAGGAAGGCCGGCTGGCGTAATATTACAAGGCCGGTGTCTGTCTCGGGCAAAATGGGAGCAATATCAGGAATAGATTGCTTGAAAAACAGAACACTCCAAATGGCAGACTACGAGCCCGGGCGCAGATTGAATACGCATAATTCAGAATCAGGAAGAAGCCGGCGACACGCCGCCGCCGCCGCCGCATTTGAATATTATTGGAATTAATTTGTCGGCTGATGCTCAACATTGACTCCTGAGACGGAACGCTCTTCGGAGCGAGGCGGGCGGCGGAATAAAGCAAACGTCTTGGAGTGCGGATGCGTGCCGTGCCGGAGGCCCGGGTCCCGGCGGAACGAGGGGTCACGTGACGACCGAACCGCCCCCGCTCGCCCCCGGGCGCTCCCGACAACTAGCGATGCCCCACTTAAGTACGGCGAGCGACTATTTATGCCTTGACGTTAGGTATGCGTTTTGCCATGGAAATGTACCAGAAGAGACTGATAGCTGCTTGATGTCGGGTGAACCAACACGTGGCCCAAAGTGCTTCTTCTACACAAAGTTGCATGTAAAAGACAACCAAACACTGAAGAAAGAATTCGCCAAAGCGATAGACAGATGTAGAAAGGGAAGAAGTAAAGTATCAAATGGGGTTCTGGGGTAGCAAAAGACATTTTTTGACAAAATGGCTGCCCTCTGAAATTAATGTCAATTGAAAAATTTACCTGTTTGTTAATATGTAAACAAAATATCAGAACACTCGCTGTTCTTTTGTACTATAAAATGAATACAATCAAACCCTACAAAGTTAAAACATGTTTTGATGGTGTGGCCACAATTAAATTCACAGCAGAACAACGAAAAGCGCCACATCTATTAACAACTGAACGAGTTGAGATGGGAAGAGCATCGTTAGCGACATGGAACCAAGCTACTGGCAGTGGAGTTGACACCGTTGAAAATCGGCGCATCTATTTTGGTACGTGTATCCAAGCGCAAGTCGGTAAACCTTATCTGAGCGTCTTCATCCGTCATTGTCACGGCAACACCCGGCGCGGTCCCTTCCCCGGCAGGTGTCACAGCCCCACTTCGGCCTCTAGCTACAAGATAAGCGCACTTCCTGCATGAGGTTAGGGCCTCCGCCATTTGCGCCCGTACGACCACAGCTCCCCCGCCTCCCCCAAAAGCAAAACGTCTCAACGGCGGCGAGGACGCAGGTTGCGGTCGCCAGGTGCAGACCTGAGAAACTCTGCCACAGGCGGCTCTCACTGCGGCTAACAATTGGGGTCAGGGGTGGGCGGGGCTTAAGGTTGGCGGTCTGCAGTTGTTGCAACGGCTACAGAGGTGGCAAGTCACCACATACAACTACTTTGTTCCCGTACTAGGAGATTTTTTCGGTAGATTAGTACCTAGAGTTTTACTATGAGGTTCTTGACGATAGATTGCCCAAACTCAAGTCTCCTTCTTAATTTTCTAATTTTCCGAATCTGTACTGTACCATTTGTGGTTTGACTTACAGAGTTGAATCCATACTGTTTTTTTTACTTCTATTCAGGTACAGAGGTCGGTGTACTTTAACCAGTCCTGCTTGTCTGCGGTTGCAAGACACTCAGCAACTAAAAGGTTTCATTGTCTTTGTCATAGTCACATCCTGGCTAGGCTCCTTCGTACTGCTTGGTGCGTTTAGAAGGGGGCGGGCTAGGGAGGTACGGCGCCGGCGTCGGGGGTGGTCTGTGAAACTTGTTGGTGGGCCTCGGACTGAAACAAATTTGTAGCTTTCAAAGAGGAATATTGACAGCCGAATGTTTTAAGGCAAATGTACTGGTCGTCACTCTGGCAGAGGGATGCCCTCTCACGGACGAATGTGTACAACCCACAGTCCAAGTTTGAAAACTGAACATGACTTTGAGTCTGGCATCAAGTTTTATCAAGTTTTGAGCAGCAAGTGAGGCCACTGAGTTTCAATCTATATACAATTTAAGGGTTGGTGAACTTTGGTTCCCCAAAAGTGCATCCGTGTCCATTCAAAAATTAGAAGCTTTGGTCCAAAACCAACACCGATTGGGCATGGAGACCTTCACGCTGGGGATCATATCAACATTTGTCTTGACGTGATGTAAAAAGCATGTGTGTTCTAGAAAGCCAAATCCCAAATTTCCCATCATCCTTGTGTGAATTTATACATTTATGTATGTGCATGTGTGTGATAGGGTTATTCTGGGAACAAAAAAATCTGCAATTTTGCTTGTCAGGATTATGCATGCTTTGCCCATGCATATTTGCTTACACACACACGGGATATCACGTACAGACCATCTCACAGGCCGTCCCATCAAAAAGAGCAACTATTCGTCCCTGCCTGTTTTCCGCCCTCCCTCTAAATCTGACACGCTCTCATAATAAGCAGTCTTGCATATCAGCTCCTTGGAAAGAGATGCAACTGCTCAACTGAGGGTGGGGATGGGGGTGCTGGTGCAGGAAAGGGTGGCTGTGGTAAGGGAGGGGTCTAAGGATAGAAAACGGCGTTGACTTCTGTCACTTCATGAAAAATAGCTTCCCCCTTTGGACGGAACTTCACAGGCCACAATCAAGCGGTGCCAAGGCGGCGCAATCGCGGCAAATCAAGTCGGCATCTATTAATAATATTTCTGGGGCTGTGGCGGTGAGTGCCGCGCCGTGTCCTCCCGCTGTCACAGCCCCCGTGATGGAGCGCTGCCTTTATCTTGGGCCTGGCACGCTTCTGTCACCGTGATAAACAATTCACACACAAATATGAAGAAGGATCCTCCCAGTAGGCCCCTCTGCGCACCCCAACCCCCAAACTCCCCCCTCATTTCCTTGATGGAGGGAATCTAATCTTCCGGCTTGGTCTTCTCTTTTTGCTCTTTTTTCCTCCCTTTCTCCCCTTTTCCTGTCAACCGCCACCCGACCCCTCGTACCCAGCGACGATGCTCCACACCCCTTCGCCGCTCCGCCCCCACCCCGCCGCCTGCCGCCCTCGCCGCCGCCCTCGCCGCTCCGGTCCCTTCTTTCTCCTTCTTTTCAATCTGTCTTTCAAAGATATGCAAATGACCCGAGATGGGACCCCGACGCGTAGGTGGTGTAGCGTGAATGTCAAAGCCCGGGCCTGTGAACCCGATACACACAAGAGCACGTACGTACATGTACACACACCTATGCTGTCGAGATGTCTGCATGCTAATTCGCTGTATGCACTCGCTTAGACGCGTTTGTACGTTAAGACGGGTTAGCCCGCGGTGGAATTTCTTGGAAGTTTGACTTAGCTTACCTAGCTTGAAGTTAGGGTTGAAGCTCATAACTTATTATTATAGCCTATGTCATATATCTCCCCGCTAGAAATGAGTTCTAATCGCATTGTTAATCAATTTGCGAGCCTTCGGGAACTTTGATGACCGTTTACCATGCCGTTTTTCTCCCGACTCTTCGCTAGAGAGTTTGCTTACCGACACAAAGCGAAATCTCACACTGAAGTACTCGTCTTTGACACATACTTGGCGTCGCCGCTAAGAATCTGCATGCTAATTTGCCGAACGTGTTCACTCGGAGACATGTTTGTACGTAAAAGACGCTGGGGGGGAAAAAAGCTGCTGAAGGAACTCTTCTCTGAAGTGATCACAAGTCGATGAGTAATAGTTGTGATAATATTTCAGACTCAAGTGTATGATTGCTCTTGCTAACAACCGCATCAATTATGCCCGCGTGATGTGCGTAAGGTTTATCGAGGGGGTTAGAAACTCACGGCCGACCGGGAGATTAAAGTCCCATTAATGGTGAGTTTGCAGTATTGCTTTGGAGGTTCGGTTAAAAAATACTCAAGTCTGAGGTGAGTTCAATACAGAGTTGGTCTTAACAGTTTTGTCTCAAGAGTCCAGTCCTAGAGCTAAGTTAGTCCACACTTCTATACACAGTTCCTTTCCAAATCTTCAGACAAGTCAGAAAATCGTCTGAAAGTAAAGATTCCAGTCCGGAAGAAAACCATTCATCTCAGGTCCAAAGTCAAGGTCCAAAACTGTTGTTCAGGTACATAAAAGATCTGGGTGTTGGGCCTTGCTCCAGACTAAGTGTCAGTATAATTGCAAACGTTTGATCTGGTCCACGAGAACTAGTAATGTTATTTTTTTTTTTTCTATTCAGACACCCCATATAAAGTCTTACTGCAAACTTAAGTCAAATGTTAAGGCCATGAACTCAACGAATGCCACGCAATGTCGAGAGGGACAAGTTGTTGAAGACTACGCAACGGCTGATTAAGAAACGCGCTCGTCTTCTCATTACGACGATTATTATTCTGCGGCGTTCGCACCTGTCCGAGTGTAATTGTCGGCGCGGAGTCCCCGCCGAGGTGCCGCCCCCTGCGTTGCCTGTGAGGTAATTGCGTCTCACCGCCACGGAACATGCAAAGAGGTCCAAATGAGATGTCACTCAGCGGGGACGGCGACCGCCGCGCTCACGACGAATGTTTGCGGAGATTGATTAGCACCGAGACAAGTGTGGCGGATGTGGCTTGGCGTGAGCGTATAGTGTAGTGCGAAACAAAGAGGGGTGAAACTAAATTGTTATTTTTTTTGTTCCTTGTGAAAACAGGCATGTTTTGTTTCCCCTCACAGAAAACAAGTTTTAGTAAACTTAATTTGAGTTATTGTTATCATTAGCACCACTTTTTGTTGTCATTGAGGCATTGAGGTAAATTTGCTTTTATGTATATGTCGCTACGCAAACAAAGGAGAGAAGAAAAAAAACGGAGATAGAAGACAACGAGCTAACAAGTTTGTGTATTAGTTTGTTTTTAAGCGCCGGATCTGCCGCCGGCTTTCAATAATTGGGTAGCAAGTGTCATGTTCCATGTGACTCCGCCGTGATCTTTCCGCACTCGCTCCTGATTTTGGCTGGGAACAAATCTTACTCGCCGAGAAACAGACTGTCAGCATCCTTCAAAAGAAACCAGTCAAATCCGGAAGACGTGATTTGTAAGTTTGTTCACAGCGGTGGTGACTTTCTATCGCCGAGTTACCGCACTTAGTGACTATGACTCGTCGCGTGTACAGTTTAACGTTAAAAGTTTAACATTAAAAAGCAGCATTAGCGGCCGGCAAGTGTCACTTATAGCGAGCGGGCCTACATTTTCATGCTTTCATGCACAGCGTGCGGTCGGTGTAAAAATGCCAGCGTTTTATCGCAAAGCTGATAAACAAAGAGGGCAAATTGTCCGACGGGCAATTAAAGGACTGCAAGAATCGCAAACTGGATGGCAAAGTGTTGTTTTCAACAAATGCGGCGAGCGCGACTCACCGGTAAGTGCATTTTTGTTCGCCGTGGTTTCACCTCGTCCGCCCGCCAAGTGCTTGGAAGGCGTCTCCCAATGTCCAAGCTGCGCGATTGCCAACGCTGGGAAAGGGCAATCGGCGGAAATGAGCGACTCGTCGCAACAACAAAAAAAACAAAGCGTCATGAGGACTGTGGTTACACTTTGTGCTTTCCTCGCATTAAAATGAGACTGAAATTGGAGTGTTCTCTTTTTTGTCCAGGACAAATTGCTTTAAATGTCCTGGAGAAAAAAAACAACTTAGAAGATGTAGCTTTTTCATTTTCAGATAACGTACAATTTTTTCCTTGTTTGTGGCCATAATTCTTTCACTACCGTCGAACAGTTATCAATTTTAAGGCTGGCTTTGAGTGAGACCCTCAAGGGCCGCTTTGGGTCCAGGTTTTTGTTCCAAACGATCCAGCACCCAGTTTGACCAATGAGGTCTCTGCAAAAACAAGAAGCACCTGACTGCCATCCACCAATTGCACTTGTAGGACACAAGATTGGCGAAAAGGTGTCTTGTTGACGAGTTGGAACGAAAACCCGTACCCGCTGCGGGCCTTGCTTTACGGCCTCGTTGCGGTCAGGCCCGGACCCAAAAAAGCAGCGATTCTACTCGCCATTCTACTTTGTGTGTACCTGTGCGTTTTAATGGCGGTACACAGCGGCAATAATCATAAAAGGCCGAGGTCTCCTCTCGAACGGCAACTGACATCCGTCTCGGAAAGTAACTGCAGCCCAACGCCGGGCAATTTCCTTGCGACGTGCCAAACGGCGGGGACGAAATGTGGGAGCTGCCATTCTCCATGCATATTAAAGACACTTGTCATCAAGACGTCACCCAGGAGCTATGAGAACAAGAGGCGCAGTTCCTCCCGAGACGCACTTGCTCGCCATCAAAACCATGAAATTAGAGCCCAGAAAATATCCTTGTGATGGGAAAAATGCTACACTTTAGTGCATTTAGCATATAAAAAAGAGGGGGGGGAGAAAAGGAACGGTGGAGAAAAAAAAAGGAATGCATGTAAATTGCCTGTGCCACAAAGACAAATTGGTAATTCAGGATTGGAATGAAAATGACTCTAAAGTGCAAAAAAAAGGGGGGGAAATAATGGTGCAGTGTGAAAGGAATAAGGGTTGTTAAAATGTCACATTTGAGATTCCGTGCCTTTAGGAATCGAGATGTATTGTCGGAAGGAAATGCGATAATGTACAAGCGGCAAATAAGAGCGTTGTCTTAGACGCCGCGCTCCGAGCGACGCCCACCAGCCCCGTCGGCGCGGCGACTCCGACACAAGAAAAGCGAGCCAAAAAATCCGACGCGCACAATGACACTCAAAGCCCAGATTCCCTGTGAATGCGGACTCTTTGATATCAAAATGGCGCCACCGCCTTCCTCAAATGACCGAAATCCAGCGGCAAATATGTTAATTCCGCATTGAACACGGCAACGAACGGCAGCCTTTCAGACGACGCCAGCGCCGACTTTTTTCCGAGAGCTTGTTTGCGGATATTTGCATATATACTGTGGCAAACAACTTTTTATTTTTTTCTCCCCTCCGATCCGTGCTGGCGACAAGCCCCATTTGGTTTGCGCTCCTCTAGGGCCCGGGACCGACCGCTGCCCCCCCGACCATGACAAATGGCCTTAATGAAATTGGACAAGTCAGCATACATGCATAAAAGGCTGTTTAATATTGATAGCGGAGATCAACGTCGCAGCGCATATTCCGCTCTTTAATATTTTAAGTGTCAGACGGGCCTATTGTCTATTGTCTATCTATCAGTGGGTTCGGCTACGATGGCCGTCTGCCGCCATGGCGGTCGCCGTTACGATGCGGCGACACCTCGTAGCGCTTTATTCTGTTCGAGAAGCTTTTAAAGGGTGGCCGCAATACGTTTGCGATTGAACTGGAAATGTCAATCAAAAGGGGGATGTCAGCGTTTTCGTTGTTTTTTTGGTGCTACGTTAGCTTCGAGGCTTTTAGGTCACGGGTTGCCGTTAACGCCGATGGAAGTTATATACAAAGTCAAACGCTAGCTAGAAGGGTGTCAATTTCAGAATTTTACGATAAACATTATTCGGACAATCCGATATTTGGTGTAGACATTTAGCGCAATTAGTTAAATTTTTAACTTAGCCTTTGCAACCTTAGATTTTTTTGTAAGTGGCCCTTTGAGAAAAAAATGAATGGACAAATTTCAGACCAAAATTGACGGCAACAGATATCAGAAGCATCTAGACTGGGAGCGCCGGCAGGAATAATTTGAAAAAGACTTCAAAAATATGGAGGCGAGCTCATATATTTTGATACTTCCCACCCCACCTTGGGGGCACGTCGCCATGCTGAGCAAAGATCAGAGAAATAAGCATTATTCAAATGAAGACGGAAAAGGGGGAGAGGTAGTCGGACTAATCGGCTAATATCCTAAAAAGAAAATCAATTCCACTCTCATTTCAACACAATTGAATGAGTCTAAAGAGGGCAATTATTAAACACACAGATCAGATCCATAATTGGAGCGATTTGAGGCGGGGTGGGGCGTGGAATGTGCATATGAGGCTAATGGACTCAGCGCTACCAGCTAGGGAAAGTGCCTTTTTTAATCCGGACCGACGACAATATACTTTACAAAGAAAAGTAGAGCAATATTAATTTTAAACATAATTTCTCTTTACATTTTGTGGAGTAAATACTCATTTTAATAATTGTCTTATTTTAATAAATATTAGTAAAAAAGTACTTTGTATATATTACTTATGCATCAGACTATAGAATTAAAAAATATTTTATTTTAACATTATTCTCAACTCAAACAAGGGTAACCCATCTGACTTTTTCCTATCGGTGGTTTACATCATCCAAAACGAATATATTGCAAAAACCAAACAACCCCCAAGATGGCCCTTGAACCCCCTCACGGCCCCGACCCTGGAAGGACAGCCAGAAACCCACCACCCGACCGTCCACAGACTTTGGGTCCTGGTCCCTGACACGCCGCTAGGATGACCCTGGGAATATCATTATGCATTCAGGCAAAGCGGCCTCCGCCCCCTCACCCCCGGCCCCCCACCCCCCTCTCCCTCAGCCCCAACCGGCAAAGCCCAATTGGACATTCCCCCTTTTTCCCACCCCGGCGCTTGTGCATTTGCATAGAGAAGACAGAGCGAATAAGGCAATAAATCAGCAGCCTATATTCAAATGCTTTGCAGGGAGATTGAAACCCCGCCGAGCGCACCCCCCACAACCCCACGCCTCCCCCTCCAGGCAACCCTTATCCGCCACCCCGCCCCGAGTGAATACCCGCTCCCGCTTCCATTCTCATCAGCGGACACGGCGCCGGCCGGCCGGACATGGCCATATATATAAATATAAATATATATATCTCGCCTGACTGCATAGCCCAGGGACGCACGCCCGCACCTCAATATATCAATATACATATGCTTATTTCGCACGCGCCCGAGGCAAACTAACTGCCTGGGTTATGGGGGGGCCGGCGTCCACGCGCCCCTCCGAAGGTCACAGCTCATTCGGAAAAGGGGCCGAGGGAGGGGAGTGCCATTTGAATATTGCACTTAACGGAAGGATTTGGACACGCCGCCGTCTCCGATCTCTCGGCGTCGTCAATAATGAAATGGTGGCCGACGCGGGAATTAAAGTGACTTCGCGGGTACGCCGGTCTACGTCTTCCACGTGGCGGCGAGGCTGGACGATTAAAGCGTTTAATAGGGGAGAGTGAACCCCACTTTATGACGGAGGATATGTTCCAGATCTTGCAATGATTGGTGAAAATCCACCAAAAAGAAAGGCTGTATAGTATATATTGCATTATATTTTATATACACTGTACCTAGAATTATTTGACTTCACACTTACATTTTAGGTCGACAATATATAGAATAGTGGAAGAGATACACACACCAAAAAACGTCAAAATATGTTAGAGAGGACACATTTTTGGCAAAGAAAGGAGAGCATGCTTAACAAGTAATGCAAAATACCCTCGATGAGCTAACGGGAATTAGCATGGATGGTTATTCGTATAGCAATTTTCAACACCGGAGTGATTAAAAAGCACTTCAACGCAACTGGAACCGATAGCTTTAATTTTAAGGCCTAAATTGCACTGTTTAGCTCAATGGATGCCATTGACGGCGATAGATGCCCAATCCATTTGGACCGGTAGGCTTGGCTGTTTTGTTTTTAATGAATTGAAGTTTCCAACTTTATGTGACTGCACTTTTCAAATTATGGACAATGACCTTAAACAAGTTACGATTGTTTCATTATCTTTTGCACGCTGTGTTTTTTTTATGGAAAACTGGCAAGTTTTATTAGAAAAGGATTTGAATATTCAGATCAACGCCCGAGTGATCTTTTGTTTAAGCTTCTCAGTTATTAGCTGGCGAGGGCGAAACGTGTTGTCCCCCCCCCTTTTTTGGACAAATTTCACGTCTGATTTCCGCCGCCGAACGAGTGACGGCGCTTATTAAAGCGTTATTTACCTTGACTCATCCACCCAAAGTTCCGGCTTGACATTTTCCCCGACTAACTTGACTGTGTATTTTTTCTCTCTCTCTCCTTCTTCCGCTATTGACTTTTATTATAGATCGTCGGCGACGCTCGGCGCAAAACGAGGCTCGCCGCTCCCTGTTTACCGAGATGTAATTGGCTATCTCGGCGCGGCGAGGTGTTCTTTTTCGCGCGGCGGTGTAGGTAGCACTTCCTCTCCAAATAGAAGTCGGCGCCTGGCAATAATTATCCGAGCGATGTGCACCGCCGCCATTGTTACGCTGGATCAAAATGTGACAATGACATGTCGAGACACGAGAGGGAAGGATTAAAGCCCAGATGGATTGTTTTGGAGGCTTTTTTTTGCATGAGCAATGTTGAACAATTTGGATCCGTGATCCCACCCCCCCCCAAAAAAGGACAAGTTGCCCTCTGTGTGAGGCGCGTTAAACAAACCAAGTAATAGTGGCAGACTCCCTATTAATTAAGCTTGAAGGATTCCCTTCTATGCTGCGTTTTGTTGATGGGATTGCATACTTCACAGCCTCTGCCCCTTCCATGGCAGTTTTGGGAGCGACAAATTGATTGATGGATCGCCATTTGCATTTTCTTAAATGCAACCCCCCTCATTTTTATTGCATATAATAGGATGGAAGTTACCGCGCGCGGGGGTAATTTTGCGCCCCGATCATGGCCGATCGGCCTTTATTGTTGCCCAAATGCGGGTGCGTTTAAAGATTCTTGATGTTATTATTCCGTCTCGCTGTGTCCTATTCGAGCGTGCATACGAGCCAGACTATTTATTTCTTTATTTATTTACTCTCACGCAGTTTGAACCCCACCAAGCGTGTGACGTTTCGTACTCGTCCACCCTAATGAAGGGGATCGGGGTGCCCGTCTGGTTTTAACTCTTTGGGTGTCATCACGTGGCGTGATGAATGAGTTTATCGCTCGTAGACAGAAATTCAGAAATTCAGCATGGACAAGTAGCGTATTTTCGCGCATATTAGCCGCCTCCGAGTATAAGCCTTGAGTGACTTTTTTCACATTTTTGCAAGATGTTTTTTTCTTGAATTTCATTCATAGACGTCAAAATAAACTTTATTGTTTATCTGTTCTCTATTTTGAAATAGTGCGTTATGGCGTTACGTCAAGTCTAATTTGTCCGCGTATAAGCCATACCCTTGATTCAATCATATTTTTTTTGAGCGAAAAATAGAGTATATGCAAGAAAATACGGTAAGTGCCTACCGAGTATGACTAAAAACCGAATACACCTAAGCTAACAGGTTGTGTTGCACCGACCGATGCCAATACCACGTTTTCTTAAGAAAAATACAATTTCCATTCATTTGTTTTCCGTACTACTGATCCTTACAAGGGGGGTGATAGAGCCTATCCTAGCCAACTATGGGCAGCAAGTAGGGGGACACCCTTGAATAGGTGGCCAGCCAATTTAGTACTACAATTCCAGTTGTAAAATGCATTCTTGTTCAAACGTGACTGCTGATTCCCAAAGAAAATGAGGGTTTTTGTAGAACCCGTTTGTGTAAAAAAAGAAAGTGAATATGAAGTCGTCGGTAAATAAAACGCAGTCGTCACCAGGACGGAAGTGATGTTGACGAAACTAACGAGTGTCTCTAAAAGAAAGACGAAGTGGGGAAAAAAGGAAAAGATGCCACGGCGACAGTGAGACGAGAAAGCAAGCGAGGAAACGTGAGATGACTAATTAGCAAACAAGACACAGGTGAGAGAACACAGTGGGCGGTGGGCTGAAAAAAGAGAGGTGGGGGCTTAAAGGAGGGGGGTCTTCACCACGACTGATGGCACACAGGTGACGCTAACAATCAGACAAGGAAGAATACAATCAAATCACCAGGGAATTCTTGGAGAGTCCAAATTTAAGCAGCAAAGCTCAGTGGGACGCCTGGAAAAGTGTTTTTTTCCACGACAGCACCATCTGCTGGATGGGGTAGATCATTGCCCCCCACTTGGCTTCAAATGGGGGGTAGCCCCGTCATGACCAAAAGTAGAAAGAAAACTGTACTATCAAATGGAGTACTACCCGAACAAATTTTAACAAAGTCAAATAATTTTGGGCAAGTTAACATGAAATTCAAACGAGCCACAAGTTGAATGGAAGAAATACAACAACCTATTCGAGTTATTCAGATTTTCGGAGGAGTCCTGTGCATACATGGGTCTGTGTTATTACTAAAATACATGGATTGATTACATATTGTGTTTAATATCATCATTTTGGGGGTAACGCACCATTGTTTTCTATTTGAATTAAGGCTAAATAGTTGTGTGGTTACATTATTTTTTATATTTTATGATGAGTATAAGTAGGGAAGTTGTCAAAAGTATAGAAAAGTATCCGAGTATGGATATATTATTTCAAGAAAGTTGTTGACAATTTGGAGCCACACGACAGGACGTCTATCATTGTCCAAAGCATTGCAAGAATCCCTGGCTAAAAGCGCGCATCCTGACTTCCCGTCAAACATTTTGAGTGCGTTGACCTCCCAAAAACAAAACCTTTGATCATCCTCTTCCTGGCGTCCCGACACTTGCGTTGTTGTGATAAGGTCTCATTGTTACCACATGTCTTATGCGCGTGCACACGCGGGTTAAATTAAACCTTTAAAAAAATGTTTTGAGGATAATCAAAAGTCACCCGTGACGAGAAAAAGGCAAATGTGTGGTCTCGACCGGGGGCTCGGCTCCGGGCCTCTTCCGTCATAAACAAAGTGATTTATTTGAACTTTTTTTCCATATCACAATTCTGCTATCTAATTACTTCAGAGGTGTGGGGGAGGAGGGGAAACATCATATTCCGCTCGCCCGTGAGTTATGGAAAATCTTCTTTATGAGTGAAGTTGATGGAGGATGTGGTGAGGAGCTGGTCATAAATCCTCAATAATGCAAACGTTTGAGGAATATCTCCAAAATAAAAATGCAAATGTGATTAAGGATGCGTTAGGGCCGTGCTGATACGGCAGCTCCGAGGCGGCGTTTCCCCCGCTTGCCGCCCGCTCGTTAAGGCGCATATGTCCCGCACGTGCGGGCGGGTCGGGGGGTGCGGCGGTAGTGGTGGTGGTGGTGGTGGGGGGCGACACCGGCCCGACGTTTTAATCCGCCGGGCCTAACGAGGGGGCATAAAGTTTTAGGAGGTGGGCTGGAGTGGCGTCTCGTGGATGCAAATGGGCGGCGGGCGTCACAATGCGAGAGCTTGTTAGCGCGCGAGAGGACGCCGGCGACACCTCGTCACTCGCCTTTTATCTCTCGTCACTCGCACATAAAAAAATCGCCGCCGATCTGCCACATCCGTCCCGATTAGCATAACAAAGGCGGGAGAGAGCGGAGGGAAGGAGGACAAGAGAGATTGACTGAGCGTGAGGAAAGGGTGGGCGAAGGGGTGCGGGGGGATTGACCGTCCTTCTTGACAAATTCTACGATTATTATCTTTTTTCGCTTTCATGAAAAAAGGCAAGAGCAGGTGAAGCAAAACCACCAACGTCGTTTCATGTCATCAGAAGAAAAGTTGGAATTTGCCCATTTAGGGTATGATTTGCTTTGACCCAATTTTATGGCGATGGGAAGTCAAAGTGCAAATTCTGTAGCATATTTTGTTTCAGATAGATGCCAATTCAATTGAACTGGAATATCTGAATGGTTATCTTTCAATTGACAGGAGTATATGTACAATCCATTGCGATTGGGAGGGGCGGATGGACGAATCATGGCACCCAATTAGTTAAATGAGGGCGCAATCAATGGAAAATAAGTTCCAACTATTCCCGAGTGTTTCCAAACACAGCTTCAAGTGTCTGGTGGGAACTTCCTCGTGGCTACCACCTGCAGGAGTGGAGTGAAATGCGTTTTGTCGCAATTTCTCGGCCAGATTTAAGATTGGGAGGTTTGCGGCCAGCGATCTAAACGCCACATCCGTCTGGTGTACGTATTAGCATAACAAAGGAAGAAGAATCAGGGGGAGGGAAGCCATATTGACTGTCCTTTTTGACAAATTCTCCCCCGATTACTATCTATTTTTGTCTTCCCTCTTTCATCGCAGGGTGAGAACAGGTGTTGGGGGCCACCTTGAGAATATCCTCAACATCATCTCCCGTCTTGTCGGAGGCACGTCGGAATTTTTCTCTTTGAATAAAAAAAGGGTAAAAAAAGATGGAACTCATTGCCTTTCTGTTTCTATCTCTATAACCCCCCCACCATACAAAGCTCATTGGGTGGAAAGAGAAGGAAATGGGAAGGCTCTAAGAGGAGGGTGGTGGTGGTGCTGGGGGGAGCTTGGAGGACATTATGCATATGAAAATGTCCTGAAAGAGGGTTGTGATTTATGTATGCATTAGATGCAGATTCCATTACGGGCCAGTGGCTCAAGTGAGATCTTCCCGGGAACGCCGAGGCCGACCTGATCAAACTCCGCCTTCATTACTGGCCATACGAGGGGCGGGCAGAAGGGGGGCTGAAATAAAACGAATGGGGTAGGGGGGGGACGTATTTACAACCAACACACACACACACACACTGCTCACCCATGGGGGCTGGCGAGGTAAATTGCAATCTGCCCTCCAAGCGTTTACTTGAGAGGCAAAGAAGGGGGGAAAAATATGTCCAAACCGTTGGGGATTCTGATGGTCAACATTCGGTTATTTCACTGCACGTCAATGACCTCTACGGAAAACAGTCGGAATGTTTAGTGCGAAAAGTTACGTCGCTACAATCCTGTCGATGGCAGTAATGTCCACAAGAGAAAGCAGAAGGATTACTTTGTAGGAATCAGTATCCACATAAGTACGGCCTGATACGGCATAACAATTCTGGCATTAGTGAGTTCTAAAAAAATAAAATAACGCACCATTGCAATATGTGTGCTTTGAGTTTCCAACTACCACAGAAAACAAGAAGAAAGAAGACCCTTTAAATGCTTGGTATCAGTACAGCTTCTAAACCCAGTCCGAGATCTGGACGGGTTGAAAAGTACGCAGGTACAGACGTATTGCCGCTAAAAATTGAAGTGCTCAGATTGCATCTAACGTACACAAAAGTTATTTTTCACTTGGCAAACCCCTCCCAATATATGACGTAGTTTTCTGATGAAAACAGATACATAGCTTTACAAACATAGTCATTAAAGTAGTTAATGTCAAGTCACTTAAGTCCCAACGGTGACCGGTTAAGGTCTTGACGGAAAAGCGCAGATTCCCTCGGCAATATATGCGAGCGAACAGAGACGGACGGCCGAGCTGGAATCTGTCGGGGAGGATTGTTTGACTTGATAATCACGTGGCGGCCGGCGATAAGGAAAAAGTGTTTTGCGCAAAGAAAACACAGGCGGCACGACGGCACCTTGGCGTGCGACCCCGCCGCCGCCGCAGCCCCCCGTGATTGGGGTCAGCCGGGAGATTCCTCTCTGGCCAGCTAATGTGATTGCATCGCGGCAATCCCCCTAAACGCCATCACGTCTGATCTGCATAGTAATTGGCTGCGCTCTCCTTGGATGTGACCTTGGGGAGGGAGCGCTGTCACTCCTGCTGCTCCCTTTCCTGTACCACCAATCGCACACATACGTATATACATCTACATATACAGGTACGCGTATATATCTATCTATATATGCATGCATGTAGAGTGTCCTCTGAAGGCGGGCTCGGACCGACAAGGTGAGGCGCCCGTGTCTTACATGGATGGTTGGGTTCTGAGTGGATGGGACGAGATGGTAAGAAGTGTAGCCATGTCGCCGGAAACAGGTGGGAAACATTTTTTGAAATTGTGTGGCGTCGTAAGAGTACTTTTTCGGGTCAGAGACCAGGAGAGAAAAGCTAATCGGGGTTGGGATTTCTGTGTTAGCATTACTTACGTTGCGGGGTGTCAAAGTCAAAGCCCGAGGGCCAGATTGTGCCTGCCAAGGATTTGCGGCGATATTGTTACTCACTTCGGAAATCGAGACAAAATTGACTGTCTTTCCTATTCTTACATTAAAGTTACAAAAATGTTCAGTTGTAGTGTGACGATGCTCATAGCTCAATTTACTCGTAATGGCTTTCCAATCAAGACGACGAAAAATAACTTTTTTACGAGCGGAAACGTAACACGAGATCATCTTAACCCCCCACACACCATCTCCGGTTTTAATGACATGTTTTTTTTTTTGCCAACAGATGTATGGTTGCCATGGTGACGGCTATCAGTCATTTCTCTCCCGAAACAAAAGCAGCGAGGCGCAGACCCGGCATCCCAAAGCCAAAGAACGGGAACGCTGTGTTAAAATAACGTTTGCATCTGTCTCATCACGACCCTTCCGTCGCCTGGGCAGCAGAGTCTGACGCGGCAGATGCTCGCTGACGTTAGAAGAAGGAACTAAAAGATGAATATCAACGTGAAGGAGTAATTAATGCACAAAAACTGTACAGTCCATCCTGGCAATTTGCGAGGGACGTGGGCTCGCCCTGAGAACGAATCGTTGAAATTTTCGAAATGACTGCCAAAGAAAATACAAATACGTAAATGGGTCATTTTCGGAAAAATTTAAAAAACATTTGCTACTATCTTCAGTTGAACGCTTGACTTTGTGCTCTGTCATTTACTGTCTTCAGACAAAAACAGGCTATAGAAACATACGATAATTTTTGGGGATTTTGGATCACTGAGAAACTTCCAGGCAGATATTTTTTGCAGCGTGGGGATTCAGATGACTACAGTTATTATTGTCCTTTCAAAACCATTCATTCATTCATTTTCTGGTCGCGGGCGAACAAAATCAATCAATAATATGAATCAAAAGACAACGGATTAGTCTCCCCGCCCAACTCTTAAGAGGGCGCCGCAATTAACGCTGGCGTGCCGTAATATGTGGAAAAGTACAGTTAAGTTTGAGGTTAAGTCGTTGTTCAAACACACCCGCCGGCGCCATTCTTTTTCTCCTCTCTTTTCTTCTTCTGGGTTTTCTCGCATCAGCGCTATTTGCGGAAGATCTTAACGAAAGACAAAGAAGCCAATGTATATTTTATGAACGTGCGCTGCTGGTTTATCTGGATTTCTTCTTTTTTTATATATATATATATATATATTTATTTATTATTATTTGGCGCATACGCCTTGTGTACACACAGCGGCGGGGCGGCCCTCAAAGAGCGCGTCGCCTTTCTTCTCCCCCTCGTAAGCCCCCCTTCGCTCCCCCCGCCCCGATGTCAGCGACAAGGTAAGTTGTGGCGTTTTCATATGCATTTCAAACAGGCCGAACTTCACAAGGCGCCACGACGGCTAATTTGCAATGGAGATTTCTTCTCCTTCCTCTTCATCTTTATTATTATTTTTATTATCGCGAAGGTGGTGCAAAAGTGTCAAGCGAGTGACGAGTTTGTTTTGCTGTAATGATTTGCGCAAACTTGAGGTCTGTTGTGTTTTGTTCCTGAGACAGTTTGACCTAGTTGGAGCGCGCCAGCGTCCCCTCTCGCGATGCCGCGCTCATGCATTGTTAAAGAGGCGGGACCACCCGGCGCACGCCGACAAGCGACAGAAAGAGGGAATCGGGCGGGTGGGCGGATAGATAATGGGCGACACGCCGGAACCGTCGAGGTCCGACGTGGCCGTCTCCCGGAACTGCCATTTGTTAACAACTTTTCCCATCGCTGGCGTGTTGGCGGCAGCGTTTCTGTTGACAAACTTAGCTTAACTCTGACTGTCAAAAAGTTTAGGCACAGTTAAGTCAATGGCTGCCATTTGACGGGCGCAATCAGTTTTGCGGCGATGAGTTCGTTGTTAAAAGACTGAATTTAAAAAAAAATATGTTTAACTTTGGTAACCAAAACACATTTCTATGAATAAACAGAAATTGTCACGTTCCCTTTCAAAAAGTTTTTTTTCATCCAATATTTTTTCATAATTAACTTATTATTGTATGTACTCTTACAAGAATCATTTTCAAAATGAAATTGTTTTAATTTAAATGAAAAATCAAATTAACTCTGTGACAGCATTAATATTATTTTTTAATTGACTTCCATGTTATTAGGACTAAGCAACAATTAATTTTTTTTAACTGCAATTAATAACACAAGATTAATGCAATTGATAGTATTGTTATATAAAGAAAGCAATAACATTCCAAAGCAATATAGAACCGTAGTCAAAAGTATTGAAACTTTACTATGCAGTTGAATGAGAAAGTCTTTAAGCTTTTGACCAAGTATGTTAATAGAAGTAACTGCCATACCCAGATCTTTCCTGACTTCCCTATTTTTTTTCTTTAGGTAATTAATGTCGCCTTGGTAAATAAAGTCATACTGAGCTTGTAAAACGACTCAAAGCTAGTAAGCATTATAGTAGAAGTATAGAAGTATAGGGTACAACAAATCCCTCTCCCCACCCAGTTCAAACGGTTTGACAATTCCCGCTCACACTCCTACCTAAGGACCAATGGGAGTGCTCAACAAGCCTATCACGATTATTTTTCAAACGTGGGAGGAAACCCGAGTACCCGGAGAAAACCCACGCAGGCACAGAAACTCCACAGAGAAGACAACCGGGACTGATGCCTCCATCTAAAAATTGTGGGGCGAATCACTGCCAAGTCAAATTCCTCTAAAATATGCCACAAAACGGGAAATTCTGCTTTCAAAACAGCTGGATGCAAATAAGTCAATGACACAAAAATTTTCTCAGCGGCCTTCACCAACTTTTTTGGTTAACCCTATTTCCCATTGGCGTGGGAGTGGGTGGGGGTGGCATAAAGTTGTACAAAGCATCGATACGGTGACAAAAGTCAACAAACGAGCAAGCCCCCGCCCTTCCCCTCTTTCGCCCCTTCTAACCACGCCACCCCTTCCTCGCTTGCCTCTCACCATGACACCCAACGGGAAGACGAGGCTTCTCCAGAGAGCGCGGTGCGCCTGGTTGTCTCCAGGTGACAGATATGTCACCGCAGCTAAAACCCTGTGGCACAATTATACTTCTGTCGGTCTGAGGGGAGAAGGAGGGTGGGCGCGGGAGGGATAGGGCGGCTTTTCGGGCTGCTGGGTAGTTTGGGAACACAGTGAGTGAGAAGTGTGTGTATGTGTGTGTGAGACGCTTTACTCCCGGCTTATTCAAAGAGACAGCCCAAGGGATGCCTCTCGCTCTTCTAACAAAGCACTTTTTTTTCCTATTTTTTTTTCTTGAGTATCGCTGGGTGCGCTCCAGTCAAATCCTCGGGGTCTCAGTCAGTCACCACGCCCGCCCAATCATCACCGCCGTCAACCTTCTCTCCACCTCAGCCATTTGAGAAACTTTTTCAAATGAATAATCCAGAGGCGCCGCCAAACGTCCGGGGGCGCCGTTTAGATATCCGATTTATCGGTGATTTTTTTTTTGCCTCGGCACGTAATAAACAAGTGTCGGGGGTCGAGATGGACGTCGCGAGGTCGGCACGCCTTGTTCAGGTGCGTCCCAGTAAATTAATCATTCCAATGGGTCACGGTTTGTCATTTGTTGATTGTTATTGAAGGCGAAAGACATCCGCGATTAGTTAGCTAAGCGATTAGCAAATGATTTGACCACGGGCGACTTGTATCACCGTCCAAACACACAGTATGATACTAACTCACAGTCATACATCACATGTCAATTGCTAATTGTAGTCTGTCCGGTATTTTAAGCTAATTTTGCTTCAATTTCCCAGATATTTTTCTGCTTTCCACATTTAGCGGAGGAATTCTTCACTTTCAGGATCGGGCAATTGCGTCTCCTAATATAAGAAATGTTTTAAAGGTGACTTTAGTGGTTATGCCGCTTTTTAAAGTTGAAGAGGGAAAAAAGTTTGGATTGGGGCAATGAGAGGACGGAGAGAACTCTTTTTCCTTTTTTTTTTTCGTCATTAAACAGGTACGGGCGACGGCGCGTACATCCAAGACAATATGTCTGCCTTCTGTCCTTCCCTGAGAGGCTCGCCTGACTTCAATTTAAAAGGGAAAGTGTCATTTTTCCATAAATGATGAGACGCGTCGTCCCTCCTTTTTCACTCGTCCTCGTACTTCACAGCCAAATCAGCGATTCTGTTGGCAGTGAAGTCGAGTGAATTTGACAAATCCGAGAAAGACTTTCTGGAGGAGAGTTTTTTTTTTCTCTTTTTTTTTCTCTGACTATTTGATTTTATTTATTTTTTATATATTTTGGGGTGACCTAATTGTACGCTCCCCATGGCTGCTCCTTGTGCGGTCTCTCTCTCTCTCTCTCTTTTTCCAAACGGCTTCATTTCCACATTCAAATTATTCATCATCGCCCGGATTTATTCCCTCCTTTCTTCACTTTTCGTACCTTTGGTGTTCTCTGCGGGGATTTGAGAAGTGGAAGAAGGAGGAGGGTGATGCATCAAAAAAAATGCTCCTTTGTTTTTTCATTTTTTTTTTGGCTGTTTTTTTTTTCTTCTTCGCGAGCTATTGTTGAAACACCTTAAGTCTCTGGTGTGTGGCAGGAAGCCAAGTGATAGACAGGGCTGCCCTATTTACAGCCAGATTAAAAGGAATCCGACAGCAAGACGCGGCTAAATGATGATTGTCTATGACATTTAACAATTGATTAAAGAAAGATAAGTTTTAATAGGTGCTGCGAGCTGGCGGCGTGGGCGGTGGCTCTGGCTTTTTAGGCGAACGGAGAAAAAGGGAGGGAGGAGAGGAAAGAGGGGACGCTTCTCGTCGTATCAAACGTGGCACGGCCGCAACGTCGAGAAAGAAAGTCGTTTAGCGCCCCCCGGAAAACTTAGCATCAAAATAGGGACTTTTTTTCAAATATTTCCAATTAGTTGGGGGAAAAGCGAGACATGAAAAGTTTCATTTTGACTACGTTGAATGCGTTTCTAAAAAGCCAAGTATGATTTATAATTAGGACATTTAAGATTGAGCGGGCCACGGCGGTCAGTTGCGCTCGCCGTGCGGGAATCGAACGCTGGCAGCCGAGGCGAAGACAAGATGACAACAAAGACGAAAAAGTGTTGATGCTAATTCAAATAAATCGAGCTGCTGAAGTTAAACTTTAAAATGAATCCAAGTGTTGAGGTATCATAACTAACATTTTTTACTATGTATAAAATACAAAATATTTTCAAAGTATTTTCAAAAAGTACATTTAAGACTATTTCATGAACCTTGCATTCTGGTCAACGACATATTTTTGAGCAAATGTTACATATACGGTACAGACTCTAAATAATACATATTTGGGCGTATTATCATCCCATATCGGTGGCATACATTACGTGATAGAAGAGGCAGAAGAAATGGAAGGAAATGAAAAGAGACTGGAAGAAGACTTGGCTTTGATGGCTGATTTGATAAATATTCACTATACACCACATTATGTATCATTTGGAAGAGGCCTGTCAAAAATGTCAATGAAATGTCATCTGAATTCAAATTAGTAAAATATTTGGAATTATGACTTGAAAAGACATCAGTCATAAAAAAAAATGTTATTACATTTAATTATTCTAAAGGGTCTGGAGAGTGAATTTTTTTGCAAGGTAAATTAAGAAAAATGGCTCAGAATTTGCTGATAAATAAATACAATTTTTAAGTCAATGAAGTGATGGAATGTGCTTATGTTTCACCAAAAACTTGCTTAATGAAGAAGACAAATGCAATACATTAAATCCTGTTGTCCAATATTTGAAAGTTTGTTTTTAATTGGCATAACTTGCTAACCCTACTGTAGTAAAGGTGCTTCTTTTTAAAATCAGTTATACAATTGAAAGATGTAGTTAAATAAAAACAAACACTTGCACTTCTCAAAGCTCCAACCCATCCGTCTAAATATAAACATGGAAAAACGACAGCAAATTAACTCATTTTTGTCACATTTTGGTCGACGGATTAGCCTAGCAAGTCACGATACGTGCCGAGGTTGTTTCGGAAGCTCTGTTCCCCAAACTTGATGTGATCCACCCCCACCTAAAAAAAAAACTCAAAATAAAAGTGTGTCTAAATGCGGCGGAAACAAACAAAAGTTTTCAGGGGGTGCGAAGAGTTTAATGAGTTGCGTCGTATTGTGCCGTAAATAGTTCCTCTCGCCGGGGCTGCGCGTTGGCCTGCGGACGCTCGCTGGCGCGTCTGTGAAGTGTGGCGGTGCCCTGTGGGGACGTACGCGCCACACACACACACAAACGCGCACCCGCACGCACGCCATCCCCGCTAGCATCCCCCTCACAACAGCTGCCATGCTGCGGGAGGCAGGCGCACCCCTCGCTGATCAAATCTTGTCCGTCACATTTCCCCTAATTAACGGGCATCTGCTTCCCCCGCGTTCCCAACACGACGGTGACGCGCTCCGCCCGTGTAGTCGCAATCATCCGACTGGCGCGACCTTTCACCCCTGCGCGCAGGCACCTGCGCCGGAAGCAGCTGCTAACAGACGCCGTTGTTTTCTTTGGCTAACGTGTGCTGGAATGTTAGCGGGTTGCTGTTTTGGGGTGCGTTCTCTTTAAAAAAAAAGCCCAATTATTATTCGGAGAGGTTTTTTTTATTTTCAACTGACGATAAACGCCAGCTATTTTTGCGTTGACGGAAAAATTCTGGCAGTCTAAGGCCGAGCTGGTAAAAATATGACGCAATGAAAGATTTTTATGGCTGGTTTTTCTCGTACGGTATTTTTGATGTGGAAAAAGTCCAACTGGATTTTCTATAGGTGGGCCTATGAGGAAACACGACACTATAAAAGACCGATTTATTGAAGTGGCAAAGACCGTGGTCATTAAAAGTGTTTTATCCACTCAAACGCGGCGGGCTGTTAGCGTTTTAAAATGTTATCGGTCCCTAAAGGAGAAAGAACCCTCAATAGTTGGATTTACGGCATTATCAATCCTGAAAGAATTCTTAAAGTGGACTTGCGAGCTTTCATTACATGTTAAAAAAATAACCAAGGATTTGCATATAGTGGCCGGTTCGGTCATTTAGCTCGTAACGATGATTATATCTAAAGAAAAATGTGGGTTAAGTCTAAAGATACATTGGAGCATTAGCATTTTAATACCTAAAATTCCTCAAGGTAACTATAGCATGGATTTAAATGGTTTTCATTCTATACACCAATGACAAGCTAGGACCCTGAAAAGTGCAAATGTTCACTTTTTTTAAAAACAGAATAACTAAGACAAGAAATAATTTAATGCTAAATGTGAATTTAATGAAATATTCTGGAAACATTATAGTTAAATTTGTCATTGTTCAATTTATTTTTGCATGACATATGTTGTCAAATCTAAACCAGCAGAACTTGTTTTAATCTTCCTCCGCGACAAGAAGAAGAAAAAAACATAAGTCCAGTTTAAATTCCCCCTAAAATAGAGAATACTAATAATAATTGAGTGCCTTGACATAATGAAAGTGCGCTAAAAGCCGGGATTAACACCAGTCACTCTCTTTGTTGAGTGAGGGTGCTAAGGATTGAGGATGAGTGTGTGTGTGTGTGTGTACGTGTGTGTGTGTGTGTGTGTGTGTATATGAGTGTGTGTGTGTGTGCATGCATTCCGTCATTCACAACACAGACGCACCTGAGCAGGCACCAGCTGGCAACGTGGAGAGGTGCGCTCTAATTTAAAATGCATCTCATTAAAAGAAAGCCTTTGCCTGTCACATAGCAAGAGGACGACCACGCGGGCTGGAATTAATGAAGATTCTCTCAAGGAAAAAAAAACTATAAAAAAAAAGGGGGGGGGGGACACAATGAGACATTTTTCCCTGTTATTTAAAATGGATATTTCCGCGTGGTGGTTTTGTTGTCGTTGGACCTTGGGCAGGTGTCACGGCCGCTTTCTGACGGAGACGTCATTGAAAGCTTTTGTTTGTTTGTGTCCATTGTTTAAAAAAGAAGAAGAGGAAGAGAAAAAAAAAGGCATTTCCCATTTGCGGGCGAAAGGCAAGAGAAATATACTTAAGAGAAAAGAAGTGTTTATTCATTTGTGGCGATGGCACTGCGCCGCTGCCAAGGAGAGGGGACGTGATGGAAGCTCAGATTCATTAAAACTTAATTAATATGCATCATTATGTAAATGAGGGTGCAGTTAATGAGTTTTTAAAAGAAGCATTCCTTAATTAGTTCACTTTTAATGGCATCATCATTTATCTTTTTCTTCTTTGAAGCAGAATGATGCACGGGACGCGGGCACTTTCTAAAATGCTAATCTACGTTTTATCATCTTGTTTTTGCGCCCCCCTCCCCCCCGCGCCGCCTCACGTGACGCCTCAAATCTTGTCACTAATGAGCGACGTTTACGCGTTTTAATGTTGCAATTTTTTTTGCCAGGAATTTTTTTTTTTCCCCGTTTTGTTTAACCCCCTTTTTTTCGAGCGGGAAAGATTACAAACGACACGGACCGCTTATCCCGGCACCTCGGGAAAAAAGAAAGGATAATTAAAAATGTATTGGTCCAAGTTAAATCCGAACCCTTAGGCGATACAACTGCGGATTTTTTTTTTTCATATCGTATCCTGTTTGGAGTTCGTACAAAAAAAATCCCGAGGAACAAGTGACGAGGTGTCAAGGCACCTGACGGATACTTCTGACGGCGCCACACTTTGGGGGATAATTGGTGGCTTCGCGTAAGAAAAAATGAAAAAAAAAAGTCGGGAAAGTTCCTCGTTTAGCCGGCGCGTGTTGATAAAAGTTTGGTGGCTGCGTCGCGCTTTCGTAGTCGACGAGGATTCGCTCGACTGTCAGCTGTCGGTTGTCAAAACAACACATTTAGGTTATAAATTATAACAACTTTAAATGAAGACCAAGTACTGGAGTAACATTACTTTGTGGACATTAGCATTTGGGTCGATTTCTTCTATCGGAATTATGGAGAACGGCAACATATGGAGACAGAAAATACAACAAAACTGACGAAAATATTAATTTTTCTGTTTGTCGATTTTTGCAATACTGAGTTTTTCCGCTGCCGCCCCTCCAAGTCAAAACAGATTGGGTGTCTATTCTAATCTCTAAAAAACACTATCACATAAATATAAGAGTTTATATCATTTTTTCTTCATTTTATTTGATTTTTTTTTAAATTATTTAGACATTTAGGATTGATTAAAAAAAGATGAAGATAATTTAATAGAACTTGCCCTACAATGGGTTAAAAATCCATATTTTGGGAGAGGGGTTTCACTTCAACAGCAGATTTGATCCTCAAGTTATGTTAAAAAGTCAAACTATTGTGTTTAAAATGGTCTTACATGCTTTTCATGGGCTTGCGACAATCCGTGCTGATATAAAATTCTGAAGCTTCAGCTTTTCTTCACACACACACACACACGCACACACACACACACACACACACACTGATGAACATCCGGATTGTTCCGCCTCAGAAGGAATCAGTTGCATCATTCCTCCCAGGGCATTAGCACTGGGCGCTACAAGCCTTTTGCATTAACAATAAATTCATCATGCATGAGGATGGATGGTATGATCAAAACCGACCCTAAAGTAGGTAGAAGAGATGGAACCGCGAGGTCGCCGCTACACTAAGAAAGTTCACGTGGGTTGTCGCCAAAATGGAAAAGGAAAAACAGGCCAAAATTGGACACAATTTCTTTCTGCCTTGTTGACCTTAGAATTAAGAATTAATTGCCAAAGCTAAAATGCTCTACATCCACTCTTATGAGAATCTTAACATTAAATAATGTGCAGTATGGTGGTAAATCGCAATATTTGTATCCCAATAGATAATTAATATGCCTCCCACCAAGTAAGCAATAATTACTTACAGAAATGATGCAACGAAATATTCTCAAGGCTTTGTATTTATAAATATTGTATACATAAATATCGCTCAGCAATTTTTGGAAAGAAATAGTTCTAAAAATAAACTATTTTTTGAAGTGAACTTTATTAGGTTTAAAAAAGTCACAGAATCAAAATCTCCAACTAAATACTAAACCTATTTTATAACACAATTAACTTTGCTTGACTTTGTTTATTGAGCAAATGAAAATATTTTGCGTTGTTTTATATATTTTAACTCTATTGGCTTCAATGGCCGTGAAACAATTACCAAAACGATGGGACGTCTATTGAGGGCGACTCACTCGACCAAATGTGGAATAACAAACTTGCCTCAACTCATTTAAATAGTAGCCTCCGTAAATATCACTTTTTATTTTTACTATCATGACGATTATTACGGGCGCGCCGTTGTTGTTGTTGTTGTTGTTGGGGAGAGAAAAAGCCGCCTTTGTTTAGCTATTATTATCCCCAGCGCTGCGGCTTCTTATAGATGAAATGCAGCAGATTCTCTCATTATTTAGATGTGCATTCCTGTGGAATCAATTCTCATAGACACATATAAATTATTGTTTAACGAGAAGCTGTATCCCATAAATTATTCAAAGCACCTGGGATTACAATATGAGATCAAATGATAGGAAAGAAAGAGCACTCTGCTGGAGGCGGCCCGCACACCAGTCAGCCCCGTCGCTGGTTTGATGTTGCACACAATCTGCTTATGCGGGAATAATTGAGGGGGGGGTGGGTTAACGTGCACCATGTGTTATGGCGAAAGAGGGCGCCAGGTAATTGGGCCGCCGGACACGGTCAAAAATATCACTCTCCGACTCGTACGACAGAAATAATCATGGACTTATTTATCCCGAATCCGACTTGGGGAGGCGTTTACAACCGTCTACACGTGTGGATGTGTGTGTGGGAAAAAACAGTCGTAATTTTTTTTTCTTCCAACGGCACTCTCGCAGTCTGGGCCAATCCGAAAAGACTCTGGAATACGCAAGCAGCAAGTGAGGGAAAAAAAAGGGGAAGAAATTTACGGCGCGTTACGGCGCCCTGAAGTGCCGTAAAAAAAGGGGACACTCGTGCAGATAAGCAGGAAGCCATTGTGTGGCGTGTGACTGATGGAGGGTGGTGAGGGTGCAAAGGCGGGGGTTTCGATGGAGTCCTCGGCCATAAAGTAAATAATGTGCGTGTCACCCGAGCGGCAAGCAGATAGGAGGAGAAAAGATGACAATGATCTGCTCTCACGGCACACCCGGCCGGGGAGGGGAAGGGCGGGGCGGGAAGGAGGCGGAAAAGAGGGCTGAGCTATAATGAAGGCCCCAAGATGGAGGGCATTGTAGGACAGGGTACGTGCATGTCGACGGGGCCATTCCGGCGCCCCTTCGCTTCCAAGCACTCTGATTTATATACGTCGAGTTTTTCAACAGGTAGGAAAATGTCGCCAAGTCGAAAATGATCGACAAGATATCCGGGTTAGGCACGGAATGTGAATTGTCAAGTTCATTCCGAGGGAGAGAAACGCTAACATGAAGGTTTATTCAACTAACAGGATATACACATTGGATTTTGGGGAGTTTCTAGCCGATGTACATCCTGACCTCTACCACACAACTGCTGACCGATTTCCATTGCTAAGGCAAAAAACTTTCATCCATGTATACATAGATCCTACGTGTTGCAATAACTGATTTTAATAACTTTTTAAGACCATTCCATGAATTCAATTCGTGTTCCAGGCCGAAATTTACGACAACAGTTTCATGCGTGCCAATAAAATTCTTTCCAATCATTCTTAACAGGTACAAGATGCCAAATTGAAACGGAATATGCAAATGGTTTGCATGTCTGTTGTCTATGGCAGCCAAAGATTTAAATATTAAAGTTATCCGTTATCAGCGGACATGCTTGAACCTGCAAGTTCGGCCTTACTCTGCCACTACAATTGTTTTACATTGCTGTGAAAATTTCAGGAACATCCCAGCAAAATATTACAAGCTACCACGAGAGAAGTAGAAGAAGTGTCCACAAAAAGTTACGATGTAAACTATTCTGCTTTATATGCGCAAGGTTCTCGGGTACCCACAACAGGACGGCTGCGTTCTTTTATTTCTTGTGTCATATGGAACACAAACATACACAGAGTCAAAAACAAGTGAGTTAAATATTAATTTCTTTTTCTTTTTTTTAAAAGCACATGTTCTGGGTTTCAAAAGCAAAATAAAGTTTTCCTCCTGGAAATCAGAACCTTTGTCTTTAGAAAAACTATTGGCTAAACTTACTTTCAGAGTAAAAACACTGAGTGTCATTCCAGAATAGGAGAACATTTTACATCCCGCCCTTTAAATTTTTTCTATTTTAAATACTTTTATTGAACAGTTAGCGGGACCAAATGCCGAAATCTAGAACCCTGTTTTACACAAGATCAAAATCAAACTGTTTTTTTTGTTATCTGGATTTGCAAATGCAAACTTCCGACAATCATGCTAACTACTCAAACGGCATGAAACCACTAAAGGGTCAAAGTCGTGTAAAACTGTCCACAACACAAACTTGTTTCACTTTTTGGGTAAAACTCAGGATGAAAAGCATCCCGATGAAATATTGCAAGAGGACGAGACGTGTCCGCCGCAAAAAAAAAAAGTTAAAAAACATGTAAATGACTCTGCCTTACAAAGCGCAAGTGCTACGACACCCTCAACAGGGCCATTTCCTCTTCTTCAACTCAAGCTCTTTCACTCACACATACAGTCAAAAAAAAGTTTTTTTAAAATATAGCGGCGGCGGCAACGCCGAGCGAACACACGGAGGAAGATGAAGCGAGGACGGGCCATGGGGAGAGAGACAAACCGACACAAAGATAGAGAGGAGGAAGCGGGCGAGTGGGAGGGAAACAGGAAGCGGGAGATCACAGCGACGGAGAAGAAGAGGAGCCAAAGATCACAAGAAGAAGGAGAGCGATGCGCCATTTGCACACGAGAGGGAAAAGAGCGCCAAAAAGGAAGAGGCGGGAGGGAGGCCCGGGACCGTTGGGGACTGTCCCCATTCCGGCACCCCACGCTGTGGCTGACGCTCGGCCGTGGCCCTCGTGACGAGTGGCGGCGCCATCTAAAGGCTGGATCCCTTCGGAATAGACCCACACGAGAAAGCTGTTTTTTTTTTTCAATTACAAGAGGGGGACGCTTGTACCCACCCCCGCGACTCCCCGGCCGCCGTCCCCTCGTCGTGTGATCCGGTGTAACTCGGTGGGGCCGACACGGTCGAGATACGGCGCCGCGACATTATCTGCATATTATATGCGGACGCTTACATTAGCGGAAACAGCCAAGAGGAGGAGGAGGAGGAGGTTTGCACAGGCTGGAGAAGTAGCGCACATACACACACTTCGCGCAAAACAAATTTATGAGGGCAAACATGTTGAGAAAAATAAAAAAAATGCCACGCCGTGTTGTGAATACAAGCGGGACTGCTTGAGCACATGTGTCAATGTCACGCACTGACCGACTTTATTGCAATCTAATCAGATCGGCTACAAATTAAAGAGCCTTCCTAATGATTTGACTTATCTCCTTCTGACTACAAGGTACACTTGTACTATCTATTCAGACGCAAATGGAAAAAGAATACGCTAGATGGACACTTGAATATGTCAATCAAAGCCCGTAAAATAAACATTAAAAATTCTGTTGTTTATTATTCTGCAATTCGCCACTATCCCAAAAAATCCTGATAAAGTCTTCACATATGTAGCTATACTTGCATAATACACAATCTTAAATGAATACCTCAGAGAAAAGAGCATTATTATCTCTGTAAATGCAGCATTTTCCATTTTAGTGCAGGTGTACTTCAAATTTATGTCCGGTGCGCCACGGTTAATCCGTGTGCGCTTTTTGCTCCATGGATTAGCCGCAAAATGTGGATTCATTCGTTTCTACCTGAAGTCTTTAACTTCCCATAATCTTGACTTCTATTCTGAACGCGCTCCCCCCTTTTTTGGGTGGCTCGACTTCCTTGGGAAGAAGCGCCGCTCCTCTTTGTGTCTTTTATTTGTGTTTATGCATATGAATAGCATACGCTGAATGCCAATGATTAGATGGCTTAAGTTCCCCTTCAGAGTTCATATCCCCCATAAAACTGTCCAATTACGCCTTGGCGAGGCTGTGCCTCCAAAGCACACGCAACAGCGCCCCCTAGCACCCGATCCGCACCATGCCGTCGTCTCTATTTTTAGGGGGGCGAGGTGGCGTGGTGTGGGGGTCGTCTCAAAATGCTGAATGATACGTCACACAAAAGGAGGGAAAAAAAAGGATCTTTTCTGTGACAATTCCCTGTTTCCTAATCACTCTTCATACACACACACACCGATGAAATTTCCAGCCGAGCACATAATATGCATACCTTGTCGGCGGCGCGGCACAATACCTCACCGGGAGCCGGTGAGTAATTTTTCGCTGTGTGAGTTCGCCAGCGGAGCAGGGGGAGTTATTCGGCGGGCTGATAAGTGCCAAAATAACAGCAGATAATTAGGCCCTTTAGAGCGCGGGGGTGTCTCTTAACAAAGGCACCTGCGCACCCCCGCGCCTCCCGCACCCCATTGAGGCGTCGTCGTTCAACCCACCCCCCCAACCGACTGATTGTCATTTTTAATCTGCCGCTACCGCTGAGGCTTTGTCGGTGGCGGCCTTGTTTGTAAGGCGGCGAGGATACCTGTACGCGGGGGCGTCAAGACAGGGGGGCAGCTTTTACGTGCATAGGTATGCGGCTAACCGACGCGGGGTGAAGAAGTACATGAAAGTCTACATCTAATGTCACTGCGATTCCCAGCACAAAGCAAAGTGAACCCAACACAAGCGCCTGAACTGGAACAATACTGTTAAATATGCAGATGGCAAATTAGTTTACAAAATCTTCCAACACTAAGCGCCTCCTCCAATGCAAGGCACATCAACTAGGGCTGGCTCTAGAGGTGACTGTGTAGTTCCCTTCAAAAAGAGTGCCTTCAGTCAAAGCACCATCTCTGTCCAGGAACTCAGTACCAATGAACATACGTGAACTCTTGGCCAATCAATTCCTAGAATTAAAGTAGGAAGATTGCTGAAATCATACGACTGTTGTAATTTTATGAGAAGAGCAGTCTAAGGTCACGGCAATGTTTCAGCCAAAAGTAGTTATCTTATTGTAGTTCCAGGTTACGTTATTGGTCCCAAAAGAAGACCCTGCTAAGGGTTCGCATTTTTCAGAGAGCCATAAGCCTTAGGGGCAGGATTTGGATTGCTTAGGGTTGTACTGTAAAAAAACGATAAAGGACTGGCAGCAAAAAAAAAACGCGGGAAACCTGTAAAACACTCGTTGACAAATTAACAAGCAACAGTAAAAAGAATGAGGTTTTATATACTGTTTAACTGTTGTTTTATGTCAAATTCCAGTCTGACATCACTTTTCTTGTCACTCTCACAACTCTACAACGGGAAATATAATAATCCTCCACATGACACTACTATTTTGTTATCATTTTTCTCCGTTTTGAACAAGCCAAGAAAAAAAAACAGTTCAATGAGTTTAGATACATGTCTCAATACTTTTGGATCACATAAGTGTGCACCACTGTGTGTGCAAATAACGATCCTTTTTTTTCTGTCTTGGCTCTCCTCAAGTAATTTCTTCAGAGCATCTTCGCTCATCCGACAACAAGCTTGCCTCCCTCCTCTTGGCCGAGGCGCCCCTCTTTTGTCTTTCCCCCCCACCATCTTTCTCTCACACTCCAATAAAGAAACAAGCGGTGTGCCAAATAAACGCAATTCCTCTCCAGTGCAGCCATCCACATCCTGGACTGTGCCAGAGCTGGGAAATCATTGGGATTGTTTACCCCCTTTCGTACCCACCGCCGCCTTCTCCCGCGACGACACCCGCCATACGCCCCCCCCCCCCCCCCCAAAAACGCGAGGCGCCTCCCCGCCTCCTTCTGCACACGCGCTCAAACACATAAAGAAAAGAAGATGCTCGCTCGGTGATTGTCGGAGCCAATTTGCGAGGCCCGCGTGGCACCCTTCCCTTCAGACGCGGGCATTGTGCCTAGCGCTCGCTTGGCAAAGAGGCGAGGAATTATTTTTATCCCCCAAACACGCGGGGCTACGCGCTGATGATTTCCAAAAGGCTCGGCCCTATTGTGCGGACCGTTCGGGCCAGGTGCCAAAGCTATTATATTGATCTCTCTTTTCTCTGGCATTTCAATGCAGATTTAGCGCACCGAGCATATTAGGGGAATACAATCAAGACGGGGCGGCGCGGTGGACCTGCGGTTAGCACATCTGCCTCGCTTCTAGAGTTCGGGGTGTTAAATCTCTGATCCGACCTTCAACGCATTGGTTGACGGCGCAGGGCGTCCTATCCGTTTCGACTGGGAGGAAAAAACTGCCGGTCAATGGCGGTGAAAAATTTGCATGCAGAGCCAGTCGTCCTAGATTAAAATTCTATATTTTTTCATTTAAAAATGAATGTAATATTTGATATCATGTACGTCAGCGGTCGCAATTTTGTCGGGTCAGAAAAGGGCTGAGTGTCATGTCTGAAAAAGACATAAATCCTCATCACGCTAAAAGAAATTCATCATTGTATTCACAACTGATCACAACGTAAAAAGCAACTTTCACTTCTTCTGGCATGAACGAGCAGGTCTCCACATGTTGGACAGACTATCAGACACGTTTGTGATTTCCGGGAAACGCCAGCCAAACAGCACGCCGTTAAGTATCGCCGCATTCCAGCTATTATTTTTCCCTTTCTTCTTCTGGCATTATTGCGTTGGCATCACGCCGCTCTCCTCGGAGGGCGTCGCTGGCACGGGCGGCGGCGACTTTGGTTGGAAAACGACGAGACCTCCGATGTTTGCCGAGGAGCGCGGGGGAATATTCCAATGTTGAAACTGGCAGTGTAAAAGGAGGAAAGAGGGCGGGCGAGAGAGGGTGGCTAATGAGCGTGTCTATGAGAAAATGATTTGCTTGTTTCCTGAGAGGGGAATCACAGAGAATGGCTAAATGGGAGCTCTCCGAAGACACGGCGGCAGGCCTTCGTGTTGGGAGGCCGTCGACTCCGCGCGCCAATGTCATTAACGCCGAGAAGCCAGCGCCGACGCCGGTCGCCGAGTTCCGTCTGCTCTCCGTCGCAGGAACGCCGAGGGACGGCCATTCCGCCGAACGCTTTTGCGTATTAAAGATTTCATTTGTTACTGGGGTGGTGCGGAGAGACTAGCCTTGGCGCTGACGCTGAAGTCGAGCATTCAAAATCAAGGTGTTGTCAGACAACCTATTCCTATATCACAAACATTCGTCATGTTAACCCCGAAAGACAACCGTTTATACTCCTACGGACGCACGACAAAGAAGTAATCGAACTGATGCCAGCGGGCGCCATCCTCAGTGTTTGGGAGGCCCGTCTGACTGGATGTGCCAATGTCATTATTGCTGAGAAGCGACCATCTGAGAAGCAGAGCCAAACAGACAAACCGCCAAAAGCAAAAGGGTCCCCGAATCAGACGACAAGCTGAGGTTACGCCAGGCTTTTGGCGTCCTTACGGGCCGCAGCCTGTTTGGCAGGAGGCGGGCAACATGCGGAAAAGCCAAAACATAGTGTGCATGTATCAATGCATTGATCACACTTGTCACGGATTGAAATAAAAACGACTGGCAGGACATGAAATGCTAACGAGGGTTCAACAAGCTCATTTGTGATTGCCTGTGTTTGCTATTAGCCTTCACCTTGGAGCTCAGTCATAGTCATACTCCCGCTGGGTGAGCGTGTTTGCATCACAGGCTTGAAGAGCTGCTAAAATGGCGCTAATAAAGATTTAAACGGGCCAAACATCCAATCCATTTTGACTGGGGGAGCTGATACTGATCCTTCTCTGCCACTAATAAGCCGGGCTTCCACCAAATAGAGTTCCGAAAATCTTCTTTTTATGCTAATTTACGATGACTGATTCCCAGACTTGCATTGGTTCTAATTGGGCCAGAGTCCAAAAGGTGATGTCAGGATCTTCTGGCCTCCGGTGAGCATTCAGCACCGTCAGAATAAAGATTGATGACACGGGGATAAGAAGGGTCGTCGTGGCAGCGCAGCATTTTTACAAATGGAATAAAAAAAACATGGGGAGAAGCAATTAGCGAGCTCTCGGCACCCTTGACGAGAGACAAACGCTTCTTGTTTGGCCTTCAGTGTGCGCTGCTCCATTTTCATGCAGTCGTCCCACGTTAATTGAGGTCAAACCGTCGGTATGAAGCTACACTTGATTCTTGCGACGATACCCCTCGTAAAAGCAAGCGTATGATGAAAAAAAACAATGCCGTCTGTTGAATGGTCAAAGATTGGTCACTTAAATCCCATCTTGTCGATTCAAAGCACAAAGCAGTGAATTGTGACGACTGTTTCTACCAAATCAAATGGCTAAAGAATATTTATCCATCTCATCTTGAAGTATATTTTTGTAGTAGACTGGAAAATCCTCTTTGGAATGTTTTCATGCTCGTCTGAAAATTCTAGAGGGCACTTCCTGTTGATTTTGGGGCATTCACGGATGACTCGCCATTTCTTTTGGGCTATTTCCAGGTCACAAACTTCTGGTGACTAAGTTTTGATTTGGGGCACTTCAGAGTCTCTTCCTGCTGATCTTGGGCCAATCTCTGTTGAAACATTTCCTATTGAAATATGCCGTGTTCATCCTGAAGCACCGTATGTAACTGTATAGTTAAGGTTTGATTTCCAGCAGTGAGAAGTAAAAGGCGAGCCAGCTGGCTGAAGCTAGAATCCAACAAAACCCAGTCTTCTCGCTTCTTTGCGATCCCACAAGGCTCCTTCCTCCGGCTGGCGGCCCGTCAGAACCCTGCTCCCTCTCATCGTTGCAGAGACGGCGGGATGTTGCTCAGATGGCACGGGTAGTATTGTCGGAGGGGCGACATGTGACTAATCAGGAGTGGGCCTGCCTCGCCATATAGCGCCGATTCAAAAGGCCACTGAGACTCGGCGGTAATGGAAAAGCATGATGGGGGCCATCAGAGGGAGTCAACAAGTATTGCACTCACTATTGCTTTGCTTTGCATCCAATAGCGAGCGGGGTAATATATCAGCGGTGTCACTGAAAGCCATCGTGGGATTCATTACATAATGTAAACAAGTGATTGATCCCCCTCTGCTGTCAATAATCTGCTTTACAAGTCAAGCGTGGAGGGGGAGAAACGCCACGTGTCACTCGTCTCCCGCCTCCATCTTTCTCTGGCTCCCTTGTTATCTCTTATTTCTCTCCGCGGTCATTCGGCACCTCCGCGCGCGAGCATAAAATGGAGGGCGGCCAGGTTCCAATTCAGATCTCATTTGCGGCGCCGCCGGCCCCCTGCCCGCGTCGCAGTCAGCGAGGGGACCCGGGGGAGCCCTATCGCGGCTCTATATGCAAATGCGCCTGCACCTGGGCAACGGCGTGGGCATGCTGTGACGCCGAGCTTATTTATGCAAATATGGCACGGCGCCGCACGCAGCCCTGCCCGCGAATGGCGACCCAACTCTGTGGCGGGTGGGAAACGTGCAGAACATGAAAGATGTCCACCGAGGTGGGCGAGACGGGGATATAAACACAGGGGAAACGCGGGACGTTAGCCAGACATGATGTTAGTTCCACCGTAACTTCTCCATTTTCTAATGTTTCTCAAATATATGACGGAAAACCATGGCAACTACAAAACAAGTGCGTGATAACCCAAGTCATCGACAACAAGGCTGACTGTGTCAAAAAGGGCAAAAGCATGGAGACAAAACGTATTTTTGTGTGTCAGCCATTCCGGCGCCCCGCCTGGACAATCACATGGGAGAACATTCCCTTGGCAAGCAAGGCACCGCATTTATGTGCAAATGTATGCAAGAAATGCCAAAACGACTACTGAGCCAAAAATACCGACACAAATCGTTGGTATTATGAATAACCATGGCTGGTGTTTTTGTTCTTACTTATTTACTCTCACTTCATTCACACTTCATTCAAAATACAACAGAACAATGGCTTTGTGGTTTACTCAAGACTAATCTAAATATGGTGAGGATGAGAGGAAATGGACACGGGATACTATATTTCTATAGTCTGCCCTAAGGGCTATTTGCTATGCAGTTTTATCAACCCACGTTGTATTCTAAAAGTAACAACCGCTGAAGAATTAGACCCATATAATACTGAAAATGATTAAGCTATGTCAAAAGCCTCCCTTTCAAGGAGGTGCTAGAGTACTTCTCCTGGGACAAATGGTGCCGAAGCCAAAGAATTCCCTTGACTGTTCATTTGTACTTGGTTGCTGGCCTGTCATTTAAATCTGTCACATGACTTCAGCATCTCATTGAGTACTTGTACAATCGCGCGTACTTTTCAGAATTTCATCAACGCTTGACTCTGATCCACCATCAGCGCTGATTGATGAATGCAATAGTCTGATTAGAACCTCCAGAGGAGGATCATATGTCTCAAATACTGCCATCTATGTATTGAAATCTAAAAGGGTTCGGAAGAAAAAACTCCTAAATGATCGAGGACCATCCACTCAAACTTTTCCCATGTAAATTTTACAGAGCAGATTTTAATCTACATTTGGAAGAGGCCTGATCGTAATCTTAAAATATCAACGGTTTTAGTTTTTAAGGGAATGTATACACAAAACGCCCAACATATCCGAATCCTGACACTTGGATATTGTCATTTAAATCTGTCTATCAATAGACTGGAGGCACGGTACATTTAGGCAGATATAAACCAACCAAAAGGAAAATTATACCCTTTAAAGAAACCACACACATTTTTGCTACCTGAAGATAAGCAATGCAACATGCAAACGCCACACTGGAAAACTACAACTGAGATTAAAACACTGCTCCTATTTTGAACCATGGAGACAAAATCAGAACTACTCTAAGTTTCCAACTTAAAACCACACGAGGTATCATGGACTACATTGTGCTTTTACTTCAATCTGGGAATTGCCTTAACTACACTTTCCCGATCATACTTGCGCTCATTTCCGTAAGCGAACTAGTCAATAGGAGGCAGCTCCGCCCGGAGGCTGACTGGCAGCTTTGATGCTGTGATCATCAGGTTCCTGCCTCGCACCTTCTGGTTCAAAACCCTAGTCGACAAAAGGACTCTCGCCGTCTCCGCGGGGAGTGATTGACTGCGGCAACATGCCGTGACGTGGCGCGCAGGTAAGTTGCCTTTAAAGAATGCATATGAGTCCACCGTGAAAGGCACATGAAAGCAGCCTTTGGAGATGAGGCCCAAGAAAGGGAAATGTCAGGGAAAGTATTAAAGAAAGTAGGGGGGAAAAGAACGAGGGGGAGGAGGCGGCTTGCTGCTGTTGTTATTGTGTTTGATGTAGCGCTTGACAAGGCAGAGAGTTTAGACGTCCTCGTGTCATACAATATGCACGCCAGGAGAGGTTTCATTTAAATGCGCGCTCACTCGGCGTATGCGGCGGAGTGCCGGTCTGCTGGGGATTCATCACGGCCTCGCCGATAAAGACTCTCAGCAGACACCGATCGCTCGCTCGAGGTGAGATTGCCTTCCGAATGGACACTTGTTAAGTCGGAACACGCGACCCCGGCTAGTATTATCACCGCACTTGTGGACGAGCCCGTACGCCTGTCCGAGGATTGAGTCGCTACTTTTGCTACAAAGCGCTCAAGTGGCCAATTTGCCAGATCGCTAAGTATCGGCTTAAACGGGGAAAAAACAGGCGCAACTATGACTGAGTAGAAATAAAATGTTGGCGCTCGCAGAGGTCTGATTGGAGTTACAACGGGAGATAAAACGGCAAAAATTGAATCGGGAGAACTGTGTGACTGTAAACTACATCTACAACTACAACTAGATGCAAGACTTACCTGCGCAAAAGATTTTTAGATTCGAGTGAGTCGATGTTAGAAAGGGAGTCCCTTGCGAGTAGTACAAGGTACTTGTTTACATTGAAGATGAACTTACCGTGAGTACAAGGTACTTGTTTACATTGAAGATGAACTTACCGTGATCTTTACAAACAATTTTCATCCAAACAGATATAACAAAAAACTTACCTTGTCGAGAATAAAGCTAAACTAACAGACTAACTAAGCATAATGCTGAAGAGGCATCAGCATTTCTTCACTTTTACTTGTGATGATAAGAAAACAATCTCAAATGGTTGAAATTGTCACCCTCTTAAAATAATATGCCTGTGAGTTGTTGTGTTGAATGTATGATCCTTACTAACAATTTTCATCCAAACAGATATAACAACACTTACCTTACCTAACAGACTATCAGCATTTCTTCAATTTAGCGTCTTCTGATAAAAGCCACAGAATCTGTAGCCTTTCCACTTTTTGTGCATTTTAGCTCAAATTAGCTAGTAAAATTGCTACACTGAAATGTTCACTAAAATGACTGAATTAGCAGATCTTCTACAATATTGAAAATCTAGTGTATGTTATAGTAAATATTTCCTCTTACTGGTATCGAAGGCGTCTACATCTGATTGGATTTGTTTCCATGACGGAGGTTTTTGATGCTTTGTCAACATCACCTCGTTATTGACACTCTCATTGTCATGCTCAGTAGATAAGGACAGACTGGTGTCATTATTATTGTCAAGTGAATCTCCTGAAAAATGGGAAAAAACAATATTTGAACCATGTCAAAGTGTAAACCTAACCCCATGAATTTCCTTGGGGTCAATTGTATTAGTACATCTAGAATTCCCAAAATGCGTTATCAGTTATCTTTACACTTAGCAGATCAAGCATACTATAATATCACTCAAATCATTATGTTTAGCTGAAATGTTCATTAGTTAAAAGCACAAAAAACTATAATATCACTCAAATCATTAAGTTTAGCTGAAGTGTTCATTAGTTGAAAGCACAAAAAACTATATCACTCAAATCATTGTTTAGCTGAAATGTTCATTAGTTAAAAGCACAAAAATGGTCCAAAAAATACGCAGAAACAGTTTAGTTTAAAAGTATATTACACATTACATTTTCTTTGCTAACCCAAGTTTAAAAAATAAAAATATCACCTAAAGGAGTATGTTTAATGGAACACGTGACACCACGATCATTAGCTGACAGTTTCTACCAGTCAAATTGCAATGGGCATCTATCGCCGTCGATGGCGCCCACTAAATTTACGTTGAACAGGTGTACCTAACAAAGTGGTGCACAATGCTGTAAACAGCATAAATTAACAACAACAATTAGCTTTTGATGAGCAATTAGCGCAGATGTGCAAACAAAAATAAGCGAGAAATAACGGCCTTAGGTGGTGGGGTCCTTCTTGTCTGTTCAAGATATGTCAATGTTTGCATTAAATTCATTTTTGTTAAATAACAACCTCAATGTCTTAGAACACTACCCAATCAAGAAATGTGAAGAATGTCATATTTGATTTGTCGTTTATTGAATTTCAACTTGCACACAAAAAAGGCTATTACATTCCAGGTACATTTTAGCTTTGATTTGAATATGCCAGTTGTAACACCGGAGTATGTTGCAGGTGGGGTTGAGTCCAAGCTGAATCAGCAATTAGTGGCGAGCAATTAGTGTACTCATTCTCTTCATTGTGTTCTCGGACAGAACTGCATCCTGCGTGATGGCTTCCATGCGCATGCTAGAATAAGTCCAGATGAATGCAAAAACCTTTCTCAATCTCTTTTTGCTCCAATTTCCCAACAGGTTAGCCATGCCTTTGCTTTTATCTCACAGATTAGAAAAGTTTTTGGGGAGTGCAGCCGTGGGTGGTAGGTGTTGGTAGGGCGGCAATTAGCGTCGAGCTAATGAACTGCCGCTCATTATCGGGGAATCAACAGGGCCCGTGCTAATTACAGTGAGCGGGATGGACTGGTCTTTTCTGCCGCCACGGGCCCCGGACTGATCTGCTAGCAGTTACAGGTGTTCGTTGGCGCTCAAAACGTGGTGGGCTTTTAAATCGTTGGCAATCCATTTTATGTCAAAGGTCTCGCATCATCTGCAGCAGTGAAAGATGAGTCGCTCTGGTCTTAATGGATTGGACATCTAATTGGGCTACTACTAACATAACTTTGAACCTAAACCACAACCACAAAACCCTGAACAGTCAATAGCACAGAATCATGATAATTTACTGCCCTTCCTTCCAGTTTAAAAGGGACTGAAATGTTTATCGCCTTAAACCGCCATGTATTAAAGTTGGTCAACCGCCATTTCTGGTCAAAGTGTCGGCCGCTTCCATCACTGAAGTTCCTTTTAAGAGGAAACACGGACCAATATCGGGACATCAAACATCAACCCCCACGTTATCCCACTGCGGTCTCCTTCCATCTATCCGGGAAAAAGTTGTAAGTGCATTAATGAGGAGACTAAAGGCGATTTAAGCGATGCGGCGAGGAGAGCAATCAGCAAAGATTCTCGGCGTCGACACCGTAAGAAGAAGCGACCTGGGTATATAAAGTAGCCCCCCTCTTCCAACCCCCTGCGTTTCCTCCCATAACTTAAGCAGAGATCAGTGGCTAACACTCTTAATCCCAAGGGGGTGCTTTCTGAGCTGTAATTTAAAAATAGCGTTTTAATAACACACCACTGCTACAGTACATTAATCTCGGAATTAATTATCTAGCCCACCCTCAGCCTATTTGCTTGAAAGAGACTCTTTGCTCGCGTTTCTTGTGTTTTAGCTCTATTTATTCCACGAGTGAGCGGATAAAGAGATGCTCGCCGAGCCTCTGCCGTGCACCGCGCTAATTACGCCGCTGTACATTAGCGTGCGAGCGTATTAAAAATTTAAACCGGACGAGGAAGCGGGCGCGGGCGGGCGAGGTGTGAATTTCTTAAACGCCGCCCAATCTAGCGCTGGGCGTGCAACGTAAACAAGAATCAATTCGATTAAATGGGGGTAAATGCGAGCATAATCCAAAGATATTGTCGCAAACGGCTTCGTTTACATTTTCGTGCCCAGACCCTTTTTTTTTTTTTTAATCAAACGTCACTCGCAGCCATAGGAAATCAATTCCAGGGAGAAATTAAAGAGGGCGACGTGACGGCGCGAGAGGCCTAAAGGCAGCGCAAATATTCAAAAACAATATTAAAGTGCAATAAATAAAATATGAAGCTTCTTTGGCAATATAACACCGGGGGCGTCGGGGGAAGTGGGCACTAAATGCGACTTAATGAAAGACGCTAGCGTTTAAAGGCGCAGTAATCACCGTGCCAAAGGTGGCGCCGCTCAGCCCTCCGGCGCAAGCTGCTGCCTGACGAGTACCAGTGAGTATTAAGGCCACACACTAAAGAAAAACCATGGCAAGAAAAAGTCTTGGAGGAAAGAAAAGAAAACACTTTTTTATAAAAACGGATTATGACCTACCTTTCCTCAAATGAATGGAAATGCTAAAATGCTAATAATGTTAAATGACAATTAAAATTTTCAGTTTCAGTCCATAACTATGACTATGTTGTACACACCGGACTTCTAATAGTATAATGGTTTCCCCTATTAAGGCTCCAACGCTCTTTGTAGACTAGAGATCAAGTCTAACGTTGACATTTATGATTTGTATATGAGGAGCCATGTTAATAAAAAAAAGAACATCATCCTTGTCCCCTTCTGTCTCCCCCTGATGATTGACTGACTGACTGACCTCTATTGTCACGCCGACACCGATCTCCCAGTGCACGCATCACTTTGTACGTCCTCGGCTGAATGGCGTCGGGGTGCGCGAGGCGGGTGCCCCCGGGTCTGTGTATGGCAGATAACCTTTAAGGAGGTGCGGTTCATGCCTCCTGGCCCCCGGCACCTCGCCCGCTATCGCGCCACGGCATCGGGCGCGCTAAAATGCGGAGAGTGGAGGCTCGCCGCGCATGATTGATGTCGACTGTGGAGCGTCCGCTATCGTGAGGTGTAATGCGGAAGATACCGTGGAGTGTAAGATTGCTTTGGATGTGGGGAGGGGGGTGGTTAGGAAAAGTGCGTGGCGATAGCGTCCTGTTCTTTTACGTCCGTGAAATCAAAGTCTATGTGCGTGTTTTAGGCAGAATAGTCTTAAACTTCTGTCCAGAGGCGTTACGGATTTAGCGGCAAAAAAACGACACAACTAGATACTAGAGTAAAGGAAGTGCATTGTTATATCTTGAAAATGTGTTTCTTGCAATTGACATTATTTTTAGCAGTGTTGTATGTCGCACGTAAACGTGAGAAAGTAGTCTTTGATGGATATTTCTGTCGGATGTGTCATTTAAAATGATAATGGTGACGCAAAGCAAAATATAGACGTTCGCGTGATGCTAACATGTCAAAATTGTGGACAGAGGAGTTTTGTAGGCAGCTACAAATAATTTTGAACGTTCAATTAGGCTTGATGGAGTAATGAAAGGCAACATGCAAGCAGGACCAAAAAGATTTGATTGAAAAAAAGATGACATCTTTGCTGTTTTTTGGGAGGGGGGTGACACGGCGCGACTCTGATTTTTTTCGCACCTATTCGTTTTGTTTACGGCGAGGCAGGTGGTCTTCTCGTCAATCATCTCGTTTTGTGCCCTTGTGCGGGACTGACTATTTTTTCGAACAGGAAAAAAAAGAAGTTGCTAATTTTGCCAGTGCTCTTTCTAGACACTGCAGGTTTAATTGCTAATTGTTAACTGGGAATGAATGCATTTGCATATTAATTAGTTAGCCCATTTGCATTTTTAATTTGCCGCCTTCAAAGGGGGTGAGATAAAAGGTCGCACAATTCTGAATAATTTAAATAATTTATGCTCCATTGGTGAAAAGAAGGCGAACAGAGAAGTGTTCCGCGGATATTAACCCCTGAGAGCTTTTACCGAATAAAGCACTCCAAAAATTGTTTTAACAAATCTAATTAAACGGAAAAGGGTCTGAACACACAACCACCCGGAGCACCAGCAGCTCGAGTGTGTCCCCGGGACCAAAACAACGCCGGGGAGCTGAGCGGTGGTGGCGGCGGCGGCGGCGGCGAGGACGACACTTCCTGTCCTCGGTGCGGATATAAAGGCCCGCGCGAGTCCTTTCATCAGTCAGATTGATCAAATATCCCTACAGGAATGCTGATGGAGTCGCCGCTTGCTAATAGGAATTCTCTCTGAAGTGAAGCTGCTCTCCGCTGAGCGTCACCCTCCATAAGCAATCAAAGAGAGGCGTGCATCCTGGAAAGTTAACCGGGACAACTTTCGGCGGCGAGGGGGCCTAACGAATCGCAGACCGCCACAAACACTGTCCGCGTGCCAGGGTGCGTTGAAATAAGGCCAAGCTTTTGCAGATCTGGGCCCAAGGAAGAAACCCAGTAAGACGAGCGTGATTGGATTGATCCCCATGTCGAAAACAGGCGCTTCCTCGCAGTCAATGCCACACCAAAGTTTGTTGAAGAAAGGCCAACGTTTACACTTCTCTGCCTGCCAGTTGTCAATATTTTCTCCTCTGCCAGTGGTGATTAGAAATATGGGCTCAGAGAAAAAGACCATCCCAATTCAAACTAGCTTCTATAAAATGACAGATCTCGTCATTGCAAACACACAGTCCACGCTGTACCAAAAACAACGTCTTTGAACAAAAGGCCAACTTTGAGTGTTTAGCTAGCGTGCTTTGTTTGCTAATCTTCCTTCTTCTAGCCCTGTATCATGTCTTGATGATCTGAATTAAAGGTTACGTTACGGCAGAAGGTGAGCTTGCAGAAGCAAATTGGAAACTGCTGCCATTAAGAAAACCATATTTAGAGTTGGTTTTAATTTGGGGAATTTCTGGCTGGCACCACCCATGCGCATGGTTTACATGGCCAAAAATGATGATTTTTGCCACGCATTCTTCACTCCTATTTGCTTGTTGCGTCATCTTTGTCAATCTCCCCAAGGCTTTGTACGTCTGACTCTAATCCGGTCTCCTGGATGATCTTCGAAACAAAGCAGATGGAGATATCCTCCATTGGAAAAAGTCCAACTTCGACACTTTTTCTCGTGCCAGTCGTTAAATTTCCCCCCTCTCTATTTTTGATCCGGGTCTCGGCGCTTTGTGTGTCTGTCTCCTCTCCGGTGTCCTAGTGATCTTAATTACAGGCCCTTGGCTTGCAGCTGAGAGACCCATTAGAATCAGAAGACATCCAGCTTCCATTATGGGCTTGGCATTTGGTCTTTGTGCCCGTGCTCTTAAATTACACGTTGCCAATCGCAGTAGGCACGGGCAGGACGGGGATGGCTAAGGGATAAGTTGAAGGAGGAGTGGGCGGCGATGGAGGAGAGGGACGTGGGGTTCTGGGGCTTGCCAACTGTACCCCCCTTTGGTGCGCGCCCCCTCCCGTGCTCCTCTTTATCGCCAGATAACTTATGCAAAACGGCAAATGAAACCCATTCCCATTCACGTCGCGCTGATTGTCAGAGTACGCTCGCATTCCTTTGAGAGCGTGATTGACCGGCTGAAAGGCGACAAATTAGGGGGCCTGCGCCGTCTTTTCTTCGCGCCGGTCGCCGGGTTTATTTGCGGCAGATTCACCCGGGCCCAAAATGAAGTGAACTCAGGCGGCGCTGAATGGGAGAGCTCTGATTGAATAATTGATTTCCTTTGTGTGGCCTGTGTTTAAGAAGGATAACTCGACATCCTTTGGAGTGTAATGATTGTAATTACCGTCGTGACTGGTCATGTCAAATATGACACAAGAAAGGACTGTTATTAACCTTTATTCTCCACCAGACGACAAAAAAAAATGTCCTCGTCTCTTTGCTTCTGCTTCGGGTTTCTTCCAGGCAGGCGTGGGTTGGAACGCTTGGACGAGCTTCCGGTGCCAGCCTGCCAAAGGTTGACGCCTAATTGAGTGTGCAGTCGGGAGTCGGCAGAGTGTCAGAGACTCGTTTTCGGGATGAAAGAGTAACTACGACGCGTTCAGGTGGATACTGAGGAAAACTCATCCCTTACCTGTTGTCTTTGGGTTATAGGCTTGGTGCGGAACTAAGTCCACGGATCGGGAAAAATATTACGGTGAACTAACGTAGCCGGTATGGTTGTGTGTAAACACCTTTCCCAAACAGTAATTTACTCGAAAGGGTTTAAAATGACCCTGGGGTGGCAAATGATGGAGGATAATAAATACTTTTATCTGAATGAAGCTCTTCAAATACTTTAGATTTAGAATTTTACCATTAGGTCACACATTATAAAGCATATAGAGAGCATTAACTTACCTGTAGTTCTACACTTTGTGAGCATTACATTAGGAATTAATCTATAAAATATTTGTTTATAACTATGGCACCTGGCCCTTTGTATGGTAAACCAAAAAAGTATATATACTTGAACTACCTAAATTCCCATGAAGCTTTCAGACAGAAACCTTACAAGCAGAACTTATTATTATTAAGAGAATGCACTTACTTGTAGTTTCACATTTTTTTAGCATCACCGTAGCAATAAAACTATTAAATATGTGCCTTCCTGGTCTAGTGAGTGATGTGGATGTGAACAAAATATTGCTTAGAACCTTTAACTGTGGCCCCTGTTGTGTATTAGCAGTATGTAACATTCAAGAAAAAATGATCCCCACTAAGCTTTTAGGCAGAAATGTTACATGCACAACTTTAGCAGTTTATGTGCATAAAAACATGATTTGCAACAAATAACAAAGGATAGATTAAAAAATATAAGAGTATGTACTTACCCAAAGTTTCTCCTTTTGTATTCTTTTGTATTGTTATTGCAGCATTGCACTAGTTGTACTAGCAATAAAGCTTGTGAATATTTTGTCTTCTTGGCCTGAAAGATAAACAAAAAATAGTTTAGAATTTGTTGATTTCAAAATGGCCACTGGCTTTTTGTACTGTAAAGTTGGCTACCATCACTTTAGATTGTTTAATAATTAGTTCAAAAGTGAATGGGAGGGGTAAAACAATTTTAAAAAGGTATCTTCATAGATTATTGTCATTTTGTGTCTCCGCTGTTGATTTAGGTAACAACATTGAGGTTAACGGAGACATATTTGGTCATATTATCAGTGACGAGCACACGCTGTGGTCATGTGTCAGCCGCCCAGCAGGACGCGTGGCTTCTTTTAGGTTGTAAACAAGATGGCCGATTAGCCTTGTCGTGCACTCGGCCGCGTGGAAGTGAAGCCGCGCATCGTCTGGAGTTCCCTAATGACTTCCTAATTCCTCATCAAGAGATGAATGTCCTCCACAGCAGGCGGACTGGCGCGGTGGCAGGGTGCCATCCGGGAGCAGGTGCCGCACACCCGCCGTCCGTAGGCCTCAATTACCTCCTTCCGGCGAGAAGCCCGCTCACCTAGTCGCCCCTAACGCTAATCATGCTCATTTTGACATCTGGCGGCAAAGTTATTGCAAGAGCCGCGTTTCGGGGGGCATTTTGGGGCTTTTTTAGTTTGGTAAATGAACGCGTTCAATAATTACATATGTAACAACAAAATGGCTGAATTCAAATATTATATTATTTTTCTTGTCATTTACTCAATCACACAAGTTGTGTACATCTAAATTGTAACAAAAGATGCTAAACTTGTTTGAACATATGACATAAGGCAAATAGTGACATTTACTAATGTTTATACTCTTATATATTCATTACTGTTGTAAAAAGTACTGCCTGATAACAACATGATCATGTCATAAACGTCAATAACAGAGAAAAGTTTTTTTTTTTTACTTACACATGAAACAAAATGACTCGAATAAAAATAACACATTGACCACCCAATAACGTCCCGAAATGTGGACAACGACTAGCAAAACTTCCAACATGTGTCCTATTAAATATTAATGTTATGTACGTAACACATACTCTGGTTAACTCAACAATATTCCATTAGTGTAATAAGGGCGAATAAGCGATGTAAATGCTAATTAGCAGCTTTAAGAGGGCTAAATACTAATAACCACACACCGGTACTGTACTGTACAGGTTACAATAAAATGATACTACTTCTAAAACGCTAACTTGGTATAGTCGCATTCCTGCTCGTTTCAGAAACGTTCTCAAAACAAAGTAGGGTGTCAACAGGAAAATGTAAACGACTACACAACGAGTAATACATTTATTAATCATACTCATTGTCTTCAAGTGACGTTATGCGTCTTTTTTCGCCATTTTAATACGAACGGAGTGTACTTGAATTTGAACGTAAATAGATGCGCACCCCTTCTGGAAACAAACGTTTTATTTAGCCATAAAAAATATTATTAGGGTAACGTCTTTTGGCGTCACTTATTCTCCAAGAAGGCGAAACGCAATTTTTCCACACACTACTGTTTTCTAAAGTTTAGCAATGTAAAAAATAACTGCGTCATGCTAGCTTAGCATAGCAGCTTACTAGTACGTACTTACCATGTCATGTTCGTTTTAAAAACGTCAACTTTAAGCACCCAGCCGACCTTCAAAGGTGGGAATGTCCTAAAAACACAATTAAGAGTACGTCTGAGTCTATGTGGTCGTTTTAACGTGACTTTTAACCGTACATTTTGTTTAATTTAATTTTCCGGACATTGCTAACATCTTACCTGAGCTCCACTTTTTTCTTTGTCGAATCAATAGCAGGTGCACTTTGATTAGGATGATTGTAGACGAGCGCCCCCTAAGGGAAAACAACTTCTTTATTTAGCTATAAAGAATTTGTATTTAACGTTCTTTTAAAGTCACATATTGTAAAAATTAGGAAATATTTTAAACCACAATGACGTTTTGAATATATTTATTATATTTCTAAACATTATGTTAGTTATTGCATTGCCAAATTCAGCTTTTACATTTAATTACTACTATGTTTTTAATACTTTAACTCTTTAAAACTCAAAACACTAAATAATTCACAGCATATTAAACTTATTTAAACTCTGAGCCTTTAATTGTCCCCGGGGAAAAAGTCTAAAACATTTCAAACATCATTTTTCATGACTTTGTATCATATATATATATATATATATATATATATATATATATATATATATATATATATATATATATATATATATATATATATATATATATATATATATATATATATATATATATATATATATATATACACACAATACAATGAAGCATTCTTTGTGTGTCAAATTTTAAACTTTTAATGGAGTCAGATGGCTTGGAATAATGGTGAGTTGATGTAAAATACTAAGTCAAATATTACTCAATATTTGGTGAAATTGGCCACAAAACTCACGACTAATCTACGTCATCTTCAAAACATAGACAATGAGTTGGGAGGAGAACAAACCACCTCTTGGAGTGCGGTAATCAAGCCACCATCTTTTCCGCTTTCAATGTGGGGGGACAATATGGGCGTGGTTACGCCTATTGTCAAAGCAGCTGAGTTAATTAAGCGCATGCGCAGCAAACCGTTCCTTTTGGAAGCCTTGTCCCATGCTGCCAGTCGGCGAGCACCCCAACGAGGTAAGGAATTGCGTTTTTATCAAGCTATCGGGAGATTTTTCAGCAATCAATTGAGCCCAAAACGCCAACAAATATCTTAGTTTAATGCCAGGTTTAACACACCGTCGACAATTTAAGTTTGGGCTTCTTTGTGCCGTATGTTACTAGTTAGCATTAGCGTTAGCGTCACGATTTGACTTAAAAACTATGTTATCCGTTTCACCTCCATTATTGAGTCGTGTAGCAAGACTTTAAATTTAATCAAACAACGCCGAGACATCAACCGACAGTTTGCTGGGTAAATGCTCACTCTAGTTAGTTCCTGTTGTGTTTTAAGTAATGATAGTTTTCATTGCGAGTGCTTAACACCCGTTGCCGATTTGTAATTGTTCTGTTTTTACAAAAAAAATCACTTATACAAAACTGTTAAGCCAACTTTGTCCTAGCTGTTAACGTCAGTCTGTATATTTAATCGCCTTATACAAAACTATTAAGCCAACTAAGCCAACTTTCTCCTAGCTCACTGGTGTCAAAGCGGCGGCCCGGGGGCCAAATCTGGCCCGCCGCGTCATTTTGTGCGGCCCGAGAAAGTCAATCATGAGTGCCGACTTTCTGTTAGGATCAAATTCAAATGAAGATTATACATGTATATTATATTTCCTCATTTTCCCCTTTTAAATCAATAATTGTAATTTTTTAATCCATTTTTTCCTTTTTGTGTTTTTAGTTCAAAAAGCATTTAGTAAAATCTAAAAATAAATATATTTAAAACAAATTCCGTTTTCCACTCTAATATTGAACATATTCCCAAAAATATTTTGTTTTCTTTTGAAATGAAAAACAAATTATTATAAGATATTTTCCCTCATAAAAAAAAAAGCTCAATTTTTTTTAGATCTATAAAAACTGAATGTTTAGGGATTTTGATAGTTTTTTTAATCCAATTTAAATAGAAAAAAAAATATCATATTATTTCAAAAATGGTCTGGCCCAACGTGAAATCGAGTTGATGTTATTGCGACCCGCGAACCAACCCGAGTTTGACACCCTCGTCCTAGCTGTTAACGTCAGTCTATATTTAATCGCCTTGTCTGGAAAAGGAAAAATAGCACTTGGCACTCGCTAACTAATTTTCATTCTTTATTTTGATCGTTTATTAAATTTCTTGTTAGATTTCTCTATCCTGTAATTGTTTGGCAACCCCCAAATACCTTGGTTAAATCAAGTTTTCCCTGTTTAGCATCAAGATAAAACTACTTCCCCAAAAAAACAACTAAGCCTATCTGTTGAATCTCCAGGCTCTATATATGCTAACTTATGATTTTTTTTGTTTTCCCTGTTTAGCACCAAGATGCAGCTCTTCTAGCATGCCGAGAGGACTCTTGAGGTTATAGAAGAGGAGCCTGGGCCAGATCAAGGTAAAACTACCCCCCCCCCCCAAAAAAGTTGATTTTTCCTAAGTGTTTATTCCCCAGTTTTTTTTCTAATTTTATTTTCTGTTTATTCCTTAATTTTATTCCCCCACCTTTTTTTAAATATTATTTTCTAAGTGTATATACCCCCAGTTTTTTTTTCCTAATTTTATTTTCATAAGTGTTTTCCCATTTTTTTTTCCTAATTTTATTTTCTAAGTGTTTTCCCATTTTTTTTCTAAGTATTTATTCCCCCAGTTTTAAAAAAAAAATGTATTAAGTCTATATACCCCCAGTCTTTTTCCTAATTTTATTTTCTAAGTGTTTATTCCCCCAGTTTATTTTTTTCTTCTAATTTTATTTTCCAAGTGTTTATTCCCCATTTCTTAATTTTTATTTTCCAAGTGTATTTTACAAAAAATAATTGTAAGTGTAAAATTGTTTTGTGAACCTTAAACTAAAATGTCTTGTCTACAGGTGGACAAACCAGAGAAAAGACTACACTAATCAACACTTCAATGTAATGTCAACTAAGTATGCAAAAGTTGAAATGTTTACCTGTAAATAAAAAAAATTAAACTTGCATTGTTACCTGCATTTTTTGTTAGATAAAAACAAACACGTGTATACATTTAAAAACTTTTATTTTGAAAAACTTCAGAGATTTTCAAATGGACGAAGAAACTCCCCTTGGCACCAGGTGGAAATCTGGAAAATAAAAGGGGGTCAATACAAAGTAAAACACCATTCACAAGGCCTTACCTTTTATTTTGAAAAACTTCACTGATAGGTTTTCGCGCAACCACCAGCCCCGCAAAAAGGGGGGTGCCTCAGGCTATCTGTACATAGGCAGGAAACCTTGTCCCCCTTGTGGAATTCTGGAAAACAAAAAAAAGGGGTCAAGACACAAAGTTAAGTAACAAACCATTCGCAAGGTCTCACCTTTTATTTTGAAAAACTTCACTGATAGGTTTTCGCGTAACCACCAGCCCCGCGAAAAGGGGGGTGCCTCAGACTATCTGTACATAGGCAGGAAACCTTGTCCCCCCCCCTGTGGAATTCTGGAAAACAAAAAAAGGGGTCAATACACTGAGTTAAGTAAAAAACCATTCGCAAGGTCTTACCTTTTATTTTGAAAAAGTTTGGAGATTCGCGTAACCACCAGCACCGAGAAAAAGGGGGGTGCCTCAGCCTATCTGTACATAGGCAGGAAACCTTGTCCTCCTTGGGTGGAACTCTGGAAAACAAAAAGGGGTCAAGGCACAATAGATTAAATTACATAAAAATTAATACAGACTAGGGCCTAATGGAGTCAAATTTAACTAAAAAAACTCCTACATTTAGCTTTTTTCTACAAAACATCAAAAGGGTATCCATTAATCAGGCAATATTAGACATATTCCTGATGGTCTGGTTTTCTTTTTGTCTGCTGCAGAAAGACTAAAAAATGATCTGAGTCTTTAAACGCCCCAACCCAGTCTAGTTTTCCTCCACAAACAAATAATCAGGATCTTGATGTGGTGGGAAATATAGAAAACACTGGACAGGGGCCCACAAGGTACAAATTACACTTAGATAATAAATAAAATAAATCCTACTTCTGCCTGGAGTTTTTCAGTCAATTTCAAATCGATTTATTTTTAAAAAAATATCCAAAAAGCTTCCATTTTTCTCTTATGCCAAGGAAAAAAATGTTTAAATGAGTCAAAAATGACACCTGCACTATTGTTGAATAAATGTCTCACTTAGGTTTTGTCAAAACCACATTTAAAACTAAAAATTAAACGGTCCAAGCCCTGAGGTCTTTAAGAAAGTTAACGGGGTAAAAGTATATAATCTATTTGAGTGCACAGTTCCACTACATGTCAGAATTTTTATTACCAATTACCAATTTCGTCATACGCAGTTATCTGGGTATGATGACAAAGCCTATGTTCACTTATTATTTGTAAGTTCAGAAAGATGTGAAACTCACAAGCGGAAGCTACTCCTACACTTGCCACTATATTATTTTTTTAATTAAATTCAATAGGGATGTCCCTACTTTACAGTTTTTCATTTATCGCAGCCATGTCTGGTCTACATTAACCGCGATAATCGAGGGATTACTGTTTATTCCTTACACGTCCACTAATGGCATTTGTGTGGGTGACTTATCCACAGGTTTTTGCTATTAAAAAAACACCGAACTAGTTACTGTTTTCATTCAAAAGTTGAATGTATCATAAAAAACGAGCCAATTGCGCAAAGCCTTGAATACTGAACGCTGACGTTTAAATATTACACGGATCGAAGGATTACTGTTTATTCCTTACACGTCCACTAATGGCATTTGTGTGGGTGACTTATCCACAGGTTTTTGCTATTAAAAAACACCAAGCTAGTTAATGTTTTCATTCAAAAGTTGAATGCATCATGATGAAAAACGAGCCAATTGCGCAAAGCCTTGAATACTGAACGCTGACGTTTAAATATTAAACGGATAGAGAAAATCGGAACTATTTAAAAATGACTCACTTTGTTATGGCGTCGACAAGATGCCTCTTTCTGGTCGTTTTGGCCACATTCTTGATGTTTCCCAGCAGTCTGTGCTCGTTGAGGAACTGAAACACACAATGGAATGATTACTTTTTAAACAAAGAGCGATCGGTAACGCCATGTAGCCAATTTGTTTGCAAACATTTTGCAGTCTGCACACACATGGGGCTAGCTACATCACGTCAACAAATCATGCTCTTATCACTCTTACGACGAGAACTGGGGCTTCGAAATCCCCAAATGACAACGTACCGAATGTGCTGCATCGTCCCGTGAGAAGTTTGTCAGGCTTTCTTCGGCAAATCGTCACTTTTGAGCTGCTCTGCAGTGCACGACCGTGCTGCCTCCTAGCTAGTAAGCCATTTTGGGTTTGACGTCGGCTATTTGAACTCTGACCTCGGCCACGCCTATTAAAGATACACACACACAAAATATAAATTGTTTTCATAATAACGTGCGTTAGTCAGCGTGTGTGTGTGTGTGTGGGGGGGGGTTAAATACTTTTTGGTTGGACTTTAATACTTAAAAAAATACATTGTTTTCATAATAACATGCATTAGTCAGTGGGTGGGGCGGGGGCGGGGCTGTAAATACGTGTTGATTGGGCATTCATACTTAAAAAAAACACATTGTTTTCATCATAACGTGCATTAGTTAGTGGGGGGAGCTGTAAATATTTTTGGGTTGGGCTTTAATCCTTTAAAATGCAGTATTGCACATTATGAACATTGTGATGACATGCACTTTAGTGTTTGTTTTTTTATTTCTAGAAATTTCCAATAATGACAAGTTAAACTGTGGCCAATTCGTGGCATAGAGGTTTGTTCACCTGACTACTGAATGGGCAGGCAGGGTTCGAATCTCGGTGGACGATGAACCATTTTGCCATTAAAAAAGACTAAGACATTCAGTCTTTCCTTAAATAAAAGCACCAAATGACCATATATAGGCGGGAGAAAAAACCTTACTATACTATGTTGTTGTTTTTTGAGAAAAAAGTCTTACTATACTATGTCGTTTTTTAAGAAAAATAGCCTAACTATATATACTGACGTTTTTTAACAAAATGCCTTACTATACTATGTATAAAAAACATTGTTTTCATCATAACGTAAATTAGTTAGTGGGGGGAGCTGTAAATATTTTTAGGTTGGGATTTAATCCTTTAAAATACAGTATCGCACATTATGAACATTGTGATGACATGCACTTTAGTGTTTGTTTTTTACTACTAGACATTTAATTTAAATGTCTAGGCTCCAGCACCCCCCACGACCCTTGTGAGGATGAGGGGTATGGAAAAGGAATGGAATATATTAATATTATAGGAATATAGTATTTGAAAAGTATCACATTGCTCAAAACTCATGTATCAAATACTATATTCCTATAATATTAATATATTCCATTCCTTTTCCATACCGCTCATCCTCACAAGGGTCGTGGGTGTGCTGGAGCCTATCCCAGCCAACTATGGGCACTAAATAATGTTTACCTATTATGTTTATAGATAACATATACATGACATTACAGTTTTTTGCAGTTTAGTTTTTTCATATAACATTGTCTTTAAAAGCGTTATTTTTTCATGTAAAAAAAATACAAATAAATTACATTGTATTTATAATTAGTGTTTACATGCTATATGCTGCTTGATTCTATGTTCATAGCAAATTATTATTATTTTTACATATTTAGCTTTGATAAGTCAGTATTATTGCTTTTTTTGTTTTGTTTTTTTGCATACTGCATGAACTCACTTGGTCACGTGTCAGCAGCATCCACCATCCGTCATCCCATTAGCCTCATTGGCACAGTGCCGGTTTTCGGGGTTGGCGCTCGGGGTACCCGAGGGGGGTCCGAATCGCTCTGTCACTCACGTCCTCGAGTCATCAATCGCGGCGTGTAAGCGTCCTGCCAACAGATGGAGGCCCGACAGGGAGGGAACCCAGGGTGGCGTCCTCATCCCCTGACCCCACACAGAGTGCAGCAAAGAGGGCCACTGGGAGTCACCTTTGCCCAGCCCCCCCTGTAGTAAAATCCCCACGACGCTCTGATTAAGAGACCCTAAACGGACAAGAACAAGCAAGAAAACATGCACTCAGGTCATCATTTTCCACCGATGCCCCAAAACAACAACCATGCCCGTAAATCAAAACGCCGCTATCTGAAAATAGGGCCCAAAACAACGCTCTAAAAAATCTCGCCCAACTTTTCCTACCATGTCTTTCATGTATTTAATTGTATTATAAGACTTTGCAAAGCACTGACATGAAGAAAAAATAATTCCCCTTGTGCCGGCTGGAGAGCAAAAAATAGCGATTAAGACGGATAAAGATGTCTCGCTGTGTCGGCGGAGATATGTAATGATATTCATAAAAGAGACCAGCGACTGGGGGGGTCTTCAAAAAAGAGAAAGGGGGGAAAAAAATGTTCCTAAGCAACAACAAGCGCACAACAAGCTGCGACTTGGGAAATTTTGACCGGATTGGGACGAGGCAAACGGGAAAAGCTTTTTCAAAGTAGGCCATGATGTGTGTGTGCATGTGTGTGTGTCGTCTCTGCGGGCGCAAACACCAGCCAAATGCCATTGATCAATTAAACATGAAAGCCTTAACACACTGGCTGCCATTGACGGCAATAGACGTTGAAGTGGGAAGGCCTGGGAGTGCCCTTCCTGTGCCAAATGGATCGGACGTCCATCGCCGTCAATGGCAGCCAATGAGTCGATTCTCATGTAGACCAGCAGTGTGGATTAACAGCATGGTTGTGAAGTTACATACGTATTTTAGGATGGACTGTGCTCAAAAGGAGAGGCAATAGAAGGGTTTTTCTGCCCTCCTGTGGTCACGTGGGATATTACAGGTCACTACTCCTTTTAGGGCCAGAAATGTTGACTATGTATATAATAATTACAATGGCAAAAAAGTACATCAAACTATGACTATTTACATATGGATACATCGTCTAATTTTGATACAAAAATTCAGAAATTAGAGTAAGTTAGACTTACCTTAAAGTCGTTACGAAGCCACCCTGGAGTACAAATGGGATGGAAAAAATAAGTTTAAAAATGAGTATTAAAATTCAATCAGGAAATTGTGACGACTTTGAAATGCTACTTACTCATGTAACAAAATCCATGGGAAAGCAAAACGAACTCCATCACTATCAAATGCATCTCAAAGAGTAGAACATTTGAATTATGTCTAAAAAAAATGGCTCATACAAGTACATGGGTAATTCATAGGTAAAAAATTAAAGCCAATTTCCCCAGGCAATTTTTGTGTACATTTCCCCCCATTATCAAAAGTCTAAGAATTGCAACATTTTCAATTTCAAATACAACAATTCATATGCACGTCATTGCTACTACTCTATCTAGTCAAAACACACCAATAAACATATAAAGTCGACCGGTGTCTGCATTTTAAATGGTGCTTTTATTGCAATGTGTTGCATTCCCACATTCATATTCAGATGTTATAGATTTGTTAGTCAAAAATAATAATAATAAAAAGATAATGTATCATGTTCTCCAAAGAGGAGCAAATAAAATAAAGACACGCAACTAAAACATTCAAAAGGAGCTTCTTTTAAAAAGAGCGAGGGATCCAAAATGATGCACGAGGTTTTTTGTTTACTCGAAAAGTGTGTTTCATTAGTGTGTGTGTGTGTGTGTCTGTGTGTGTGTAAACTTGAGCAGCCACAGACAGAAAAAAAAAGTTCCAGTAGAGGTTTTTTTTGCTTATTTTTTCTATTTTTTCCATTTCTTTTTTTTCTTTATATATAAATGAGTCCAACGAGGAACGGGGCACTGAGATGGCCCACACTGATTGTCTTGTGCACCCCCCAAAATAAAAATATTTTCAATTTACACCTGAACAGATTGGTGGGAGGTGCTAAGCGGACGGGGATTTTCAAACAAAAACAAACAAACAAAAATAGACTGGAAAAACTCCCAACATGCATAAAATAAAATGAAAAAAATGAAACAAAAAGATCCCACATGAACACTGTCAATCATCATATTGTAGCTGCTCCCGTGCCACTTCAAAACCAAACGAGGGTCATATACAGAGGGGAAAAAAAGTAAAATGTATATTTATATCTCTATATATTTATTTATATTAATTTGTACAAGGGGAGAAAGTGGAACATTAGCGCTTGAGAGCGGAGAAAAAAAGCCAGACTTGGCCAGGTGTCTTTAAAAAAAATAAAAAATAAAGTACTTGGCATGCAAAACGTACATTGGGAAGTGCTTTTTCAAAATAAAAGTGCGTGAGAAAGCTGGGTTTTGGGTTTGCAAGAACCTGCTGTTGTGATCCGGAATGTTCTGAGAGCTTGAGGTCTGAGTTGAGAAAAATATAAAACTATTTTGTGAAACGTTAGCCATTTTTTCTACAATAATGCATTTTTAAGTGCTTTTAATTCATTTTATGATATGTAAACGAGTTTTAAACTGTGTTTTGCACCCCACTACTTGACATGTGGTGCGCATATCATTACCGTGGCTAATACCGTACAAGCTAAGGCTGATAGCATGACCGTTTAGGCAAGTTAAAGTGAATAAAAATTAAAGTACTGATGGAAATGTCCAAATTTAGTGGAATGAAAATTTTTTTTTAGTCAAAAGGTGGCTACCATTTTTTTAAACAAAGGATCATATTTAATAAAGGATCGTTGCTAAACCATTTGCCTCAAAATTTTCAAAATCCTTCAAAGTTAGCGGCGGTAATGGTCATTTTTTTTTTAGCACTGTCAAATTAGCTTGATTGCTGGATTAAAATAAAGTACAATTGTTATAAAGTAGTGCACTGTGAATTTTTGTTTTGTTTTTATCAGGATGCATTTGCCACTTTTTTTTTTTTAAATCTGAAACCGCAAAAAAAAAGAAAAAACATTAGCTTAGTTCAAATACAAGACGATGTTAGCCATCCAATCAGTGGCCTGCTTCCACCTTCAGTTAAATTCCATTTAATTCGTCGCTAGGACGTCTATTACTGTCCTGCCACTGCAACTTTCGCACGGGTTTTAGTCTGACAATAATGGCTTATGACTGATTCCAGAATTTAGTTTAACTTTAGAGCGCTAACAACTAGTGACAATGTTTAAATTTTTTTTTAGGCTTTGGTCATTTCTACAAATTAAAAAGGGCCCCAAAAAATCTAATCAAATCAAACTATAGTCTGGCAATTTTTTCTCCGCCAAGCAAAAGCTCCACTTCCCCAAATCGGCTATGACAACAAGAGAGAAAAAATATACAATATGGCCTTTTCTTCTCTTAAATTAACCCGTACGACGACAAATAATAATAAAAAAAAAAAAAGCCAGTCCAAACTGCTCGTCGCTCAGTAAAAATCACATTCAGCAGTCGCTATAGAAACCATTCTCTGGCGTGGGGGACACGTGGAGCAGGAAAAAATATTCATAACAATATACAGTATTCATCACACGCACTGATAGTCATATACATACGCGTCATCATCCTCATCCAAAGAATTAGAAGAAAAAAAAATCTTAAAAAATGGCGGAGGCGAGTCGTTATTTACCACAAAGTTGTCTTGATGATGATGATGATGATGATTCTCCTATTATTAATCACATTTCTTTGTTATTTACATTATGTTAACAAAAGAGCCTGTACCTGCCGACTAGGAGGAGGAGGAGGAGGAAGAGGAAGAAAAGGGAGACCTTTCCGTGGAGCAGCTGTTGCATAACATCTGGAATTTTCAACGTGCATCGCTTGGGTTGTCATTTTTTTTTGTTTTGTTGGGGGTTTTTTTGGCTTTTGGTTGTAGTGTGGAGTGATGAGAGGAAAAAAAATTCCTCGTCCCTGCAGAAAAAACATTGCCAGATGGGACTATGAGACATTACAAATAATAAAATGAAACATTCTCCCACTTTGCCGGAAATTGACAAAAAAAAAAACGACAGGAAACAATTCGGAGCGTTTTGTTTAAACGACGAGGACGTAACCGAAAAAAAGATTAAAAAATGATGCAAAGTGAAGTCATGCTATAATTTAAAAAAACGTGTCTTTTTGAAAAATTAACAGTGCATCCATCATTTTTTTTTTAGACGCGATGTTCCAATTTGTAACAAAATTCTATGTACTCGTGTTCGAATAATTTTATTTTTGATAGTCTAGCAATTATGCTGTTATATCCGCAAAAATTGTGCCATATTATCAAACATTATTATAATATATATCTTAATTTTGAAGTTACTCTTGGGATTATTTAACTTGCAAAAAAAGATATGAAAAAAAGTGATTCAATTATGGATACATTTCTCATTAAACATGGAATTTTCAACAGTTATTTTTTGGGGGGTTGGGGGTTAAAAGGTCAAAGGTCACCATGGTCATATAGACCTCAAATGCTTTAAATTTCCCTAAAAGTGACTTCCCTAAAAAATACAGCTGCTAGAATGAGTTAACTGCATTTGCATTCATTAAAAATCTGTAAATATGGGCCGTTAAAAAATGTAAATAATCTCAAGGCACCATCTTAGAACACATTCCGATCTATTTTTTTTTTTTTTAAAGCTATAAGCAGTGGGGTGCCCCAATTTTCTAATGAGGTTGTGATAGTCCTGGATGCACTGTGTCTACATATAACATCATCTTTTCAATTCTATTATTTACAACCAATTCATGTGATAAAAAATTCCTTCCTGAATTTTGACCTGGCCCGAAACGTCGCTCCGATAGAAAAAGACTGTCAAATCTAAAAGAAAAAAAATGGCCATCACTAGAAAGAAAATAGTGAATGAAGTCTACAAAGTGTGGAAAAAAAAAGAGCACATTGCGGTTCTCCTTGATCGATACTGCGTCACACTCAGCGTCATCGTAATACACAAAATATAAAAAAAAATAACCAAAGAAGAAAGCGGCGAGCTGAGATCACAGTGTGAAAACGAGGTCCGAAACCCAGACGAGGTCTGGTAGAAAAGTGGATGAGGTAATCGGAAGAAAATCTAAAGAAAAGTGCTCTGAGGTAGTGCGTGGAATGACAGAGCATCTCCTGACGGCGCCGTCCGTTTTGAGGGAGTCTTAAGTGCAGGATGCCAACATACCGTAAACGCGGCGCTTTGGCGGGCGAGCGGGCGAGCGGGCGAGTGAGAGAATGTTTGCCACCGACCGACCGACCGACCGTGACTTTAACGCACCCAGCTCGGCCTGAAGTGCTTCTCCGAGGGCGACGTAAAGCGCTAAACGTGACAATGCAACGTTTCCATGAATTTCTTCACATTTTATAGAAAGGGTGGGGGGCGACTACTTCCTCCTCCGCTGCAATTTTTCTCAGTACAGCTTGAAAAAATCGGCTGCCATAACAATAAACCCCTTTCGCGCCGAGACCGGTTGTTGGGGAAAATGGCGCGGGAATTTGGGGAACTAATGCTGGGCGATAAAATGCTATTGTCAATTTTACGTAAAGTGAGCGGATTGGCTACTAGATTTCCTTACCAGGCATTGACCCCAGTAAGAAGGGATGAAGTCAAAAAGCATATAAAAGGTTATTTTTTTTACATTCAAATAAATACATAAAAATTGTGACTAATACTATTGCATTATGAAAGGGCCCAAATCATGAAAATACGTCTTTTTTCATTTAGCGTTCATTTGAAATGGTTATTTTTGGGGTATTTTTTTTACACAAAAAAATCAAATTAAATTGCAACAAATACTATCGCATTTATAAAAGGGCCCAAATTGTGAAAATACGTTTTTTTTTTCCTGTATCGCCCAGTAGTAGTGAGACCCGTGGGCAAATAGCGTTCATTTGAAATGGTTATTTGTGGGGTATTTTTTGACATTAAAAAAATAATAATAATTGTGACAAATACTATCTCATTATAAAAAGGTCAAAATAATGAAAATACATTTTTTTCTGTATCAGCCAACAGTAGTAAGACCCGTGTTCAAATAGCGTTAACTTGAAATGGTTATTTTGGGGGTATTTTTTTACATTAAAAAAATAAAATGAATTGTGACAAATACCATCACATAAAGGGCCCAAATCATGAAAATATGTCTTTTTTCTGTATCACCCAACAGTGGGTAAATAGCGTTAATTTGAAACGGTTATTTTTGGGGTTTTTTTTTTTACATTAAAAAAAATTGTGACCAATACTATCACGTTATTAAAGGGCCCAAATCATGAAAATACGTCTTTTTTTCTGTATCGCCCAGCAGTAGTGAGACCCGTGAGCCAATAGCGTTCATTTGAAACGGTTGAAAATGTTGCCCCTCCCACAAAGAGGCACCTTTGGTAAACAAACAGTTTGTCAATTAACCATCGCTCCATTTTTCCCCAAGCGGCACGGTGTAAAAGGGGGATTTTTTGTTTTTGCCGTTACTGTCCTTCTGTACTGTACAACACTACACACGCCCGCATGGCAAACAACACTGATAGGCCGAGTTAGCGCTGGATAGAGAAAAAAAAAAAAAAGAGGATGAAAAGATGGAGGCCGAGCTGGCCTCATATTCACAGCTGCTGAGGTGAGGGCTAATAAACTTGCGACTGTTAAATAATCCCAACAGTCTCCCACGTTTTTTTTGTCTGGTACTTATTAATAATACAAAAGTAAAAGAGTTCCCACTAAAACAAAAAGAAAAAAAAAGTGAGCAGCATCCCGTCCGTCTCCCGTCCGTACATCGGCCACCGTTTGTCAAAAGTTGATCGAGATGACGATGACGAGCACGAAGAGAGCGGAACGAAAAAAGGAGAACGAAAAAAATAAAAAAATGATCGAATAAATCGTGTGTGGAAGAAGGAAAAGAAAAAGATGAAGCTCAAACTTCCACCAGGCACCGTGAGGCTGACGGAGAGAGAGAGCGAGCGAGCGCATCGCAGAACCAGCTGGTACCCACCCAGCTTCAGTCGTCACATTCCCGGAAAAGCCCAAAAAAAAAAAAATAAAAAAAAAAAAAAAGCCAAGGTGGGGGCTGCCGCCCCTCCGAGGTAATTCCCGGGTCCCGATTGGACAGCGGGTGGGTGATGGTTGGTGTTGGGCAGGGGGGTGGGTGGGATGAGCAGCAAAAGACAACACTGCCTTCAATGAATTGGCTGAGGCAGACAGACAGGTTGTCAGACAGGCAGCTTGCCGGCGCCCTCTGCGGCATGGGAAGTGCTAAAACACCCCCAAGGTTAGATGGTGTATGAGTAAAAAAAAAGGAGTAGTGGGGTTTGGGGGTCCACGCTTTGACGTCACTCGGTGAGCAGCTGCTGGAGGAGGCTCTTCTGTTGGGCCTGGCTGGTCTGGGAGGTCGGTGGCGGGGGGCCGGGACTCTTTTGGGCGCCGCCGCCACCGCCGGACTGATTCAGGTAGGAGTCGCCGCCCACCAAGTTGACGGTGCACTGGACGTCGGCGTAAACCTGAACCTGTTCCACCTGTGAGGAGGGGCAAATGTAAACACGGGTGGTCAAACTAGGCTTTATTTTTTAGCATTGACAACTATTAGGGGTCTCGATTTATTGTCAAAATCCTGTTTTTTTTTTAGACTTGATACCAATTTTTTTTCTTCTAATAATAAGACTAAATATTTATTTATTTATTTATGATATCAGGAAAAATATCACTATTTCAATTTTTTATGTATTTCTCATTTGTTTTGGAATTTATTTACATAAATGGGGCCATATTGATTTGTAAAAATAGTAATATATTTTTCATGACTATAAAATTTTCATTTCAATTATTCCAATTATTTTAGCAAGAAGCTTCAAGTTGATGCATGTCCTGCAATATCCTAAAATATGTGTATTCTGTCTTAAAAATCACATTTCGGTGTCAATGACGGCCAATTCATTTCCACTGGGTGGGCTGCCAGTGGTCAAAAGACGGCGTGCAAGCAAGGCAGAAAAGAATTGGACGTCTAATTGGACTCATATTTTGAACACACTGGAGTTTGTTCTAACCTGCTGGTTGCTACACAGCGAGCTGCCGGCGACCGGCTGCCCCAGGGACGCCGGCAAAGACCCCGCGCCGCCGGAGCCCCCCGCCATGGACACGGTGACGCTCATGTTGTTGTACATTCCCTGCTGGCTAAAGGTCTGACCCCCGCCGTGCTGCGGCGATGGACTGAAAAGGCTGTGGGGGGGGCACACGGAAGAAATGCTCGACCCTTGCGTGGCAAATAATTCCATTTTGTAACGGACCTGTTGCTGGTCTGCTGCCAGTTCTTGATGTCCGGGGACTGGTAGCCAGAAGGCGGGGCTTGCTGCATCAGAGGACTCTGGCAAGTGGAGTTCTGAGGGGACAACAGCGGACTGGAAGGGCTCATCTCGGGGGGGAAAGGCGGCTCCGGCTGCACCATGGCTGCGAGGAGGAAATGGAAACATTTTTAAAAAGAGGAGCACGATTCGCTTCATTTTTTTTCCCGTTAGCCGTTAGCCGCGTCTGGACTCACCGGCTCCCCCAAATTGCTGCATCAACGAGGATCCCCCGCCAAAGGGCGGGGCCTGCACGGCGCCCAGCAACGTGGTCTGGCTATTTAATTTGCCTTCCAGGGGGCTCCCCAAAACGGGCGCCCCTCCCGGCATGGGGCCACCGAAGTGACCGGGTGAGGTAGGAGGGTTCCCCGAAACCAGGCCGTAACCGGCGGGGAAATTGAACTGCGCTTGCTGAGGCGCGCCGCTGCCGTTGTTGCCCATTTTGGGGACCCTGGCGGCGGCGGCGGCGGCGACGGGCGCGGCGGTGGCGCCGCCGCCGGCCATGTTCTGTCTCATCAGCATGACCTGCTGGAAAAGCTGACGCTGGCGGTGTTGGATGCTGTACAGTTCTCGCTGACGCTGAGCTAGCATCTGAGCATTTAGTGGAGGCTGCGGATAACAAACATTGACGTTTGAAATCAAAGATTTCACTATAAAAATGCCCATAAAATGTGTTCACATTTTTTACAGTGGTATAAAATAGCATCAGTTTTTACCTGCGAGGGAATTTGAGGTTGCGGCGCTCCCAGGCGAACGGCCATGTGTGGGCCTCCTCCCCCCGCGGGGAACGTGTTCATCGCCAATCGGTTCTGGAGCTGGAAATGTGCGGGTGCGACGTCAGGCAAAGAAGGGAGCATTGGATAAAATGACCTGAGGAAGGCTAAATGAGAGATGAGCTCATATTTAGCTATTATTTATTCATGCGGCTTCGGCCTTCATTTCTTTAAATAGCCGAAGGGGCTCGGGGCAAATTCCATGCTCGGATGAAACGAGTCGTCGATCAAAGACATTTACTTTCGGCCTTCGATACTTCGTTAGAGCAAAAATGGGTGTATCTACCCACTGTGAAATGTCAGGATCATCACTAGGGCCGGGAACCCCTAGCCACCTCCCAACACGAAGCGGTTCGGGCCACGAGTAATCTTGCAACAGTTGGAAAGTAGTCGTTTTCTTCTCACCTGCTGAGGACCTTGAAGTCTTTGCTGCAGTTGGAGACGCAGCTGATTGGGCGCCAGCCTGAGCTGAGGGCCCATGCCCTGCGCCGCCGGCCGGACCATCCCCGGTCGGAGTCCCAGCACGGGGGCGGTGGCGGCGGCGCCGAGCAAAGCCCCCCGGGCGGGGGCGAAGGCCAGCGCCTGCTGCCCCACGGTGGCCAGCTCCGGGGAAAACTGAATGGGTGGCGTGAACTGAGAAGGGTACGAAGGTGGTTTGGCCTCCAAGGCCAGCGGGGGGGCGCCCACTTGCTGAAGTGCAAAGTTTTGGCCCAACGGGTCGAAACAGCCGCCCTTTGGGGGAGAAACGAGTTAAAAATGTGTCAGGAATACAGAGAGTGGATATCAAGCATAGTGGAATTATGCTCACCTGCACGAGTTTATCGATACCGAGCGCTTTGTCCAGCTCGGCCAGTTCGCTTTCGTCGGTGCCGCTGAGGAAGGAGACCAGCTGTTCCAGCAGGGCTTTCTCGTCATTCCGGGCCTCGGGGGTGGTGGGCGCTGCCAGGACTTCGTCCAGCGTACAGGGCACGCATTGCCTGATCAAAAAACAACACCATTTTTATCGTGTTTGTAAATAACAAGAATGAATGTCGTTATGGCTTCGTCAAGTGCGAAGGCGTGCGTTAGTACTCACTCTTGGGGCGACGTAAGAGGTGTTTGCAACGGCGTCCCGAGCGTATCGAAGGACAGCGAGTCAGGCAGGGTCAGAGGCTGGAACTGGGATTCGGCCAAATCCAACTTGGTCGGGCCTGCGTGGATTGAGCGACATCAATATTTTGGGAAAAGGACATAGAAGGCTTTCGCCAGGAGGTGGCAGCCCGGAACAACTTTGTGTCGGTCGGGTGGGTTACTATTGCATATTTTCTAACGTCATGTGATTCATTTATGAAAGATTGCATTGTATCGACCTCTGTTTGGCTTTTGGTTACCGCAACAGTTTAACTCATGGCTGAAGCTGCTGCATTTAACGCCGAGGTGCAAATGAGCGCCAGGGTTATTGTTGTCGAGCAACATGGACGTGACAGAATACACGTCTGCCTTGTAGCAACGTGTGCTCAATCAAGTCCATGTCTTGTTTTTGTATGTGCAACTATGTCTGATTTATGCTCCAAAAAGTGCCTCAGAGTATCACAGGTAGAAGACTAATTTTTACTCAGCTGTTTCCCCAAAATGTCAAAGCCTGAGAATTCCCCTTGCTTACCAGTGGTCGAACTGAACAGGTTGACGATTTCTGCCTCGGGGAAGGGACTGCTGCTATTTTGGGGGGCCTGGAAGGGGTCTCCCAGTCCCTTTCCTTGGGGCTGGCTTGGTGTCGGAGGACTGCAGAAATCGAACGTCGACTGACTTTGGAGACCGCTGTCATTGTTGCCTTTAGAAAACAAACATGGGGAATGGGTCGACTTGTATGGATATTTATTTATGTATCCCCCCCCCCACTTAGGTGGGACGTGATGAAGGCTCACCTCTATTGGGAGTGCCGGGCGGTTCCCTCTTCACGCTGATGCCGCCTGGCTGTGGTCGGGTGGGCGACTGGAGCTTGAGCTGAGGAGAAGGCGATTGGAGTTGTGGGGACGGGGACTGCAAGGAGGACTGGGAGAGCGGGGACTGCATTGGAGGTCCCGGGGACTGGAGTTGCGTGGGGGCCTGGGAGGCCGGAGAGTGGAGTTGGTGGACCCCGCCGTCGTCGGTACCCTGCTTGAGCGCGTTGGGGCCCCTGAGGGTGACTGGCAGCTGGCTTGGGGTCTCCGTGTCAGTGCCGCCGCTTGACATCTGGGTGGTGGATTTTTAAAAATGAGTGCGATTTTGACAAGCGTTGTCGTCATATCAATGCAATCGTTACCGTGGAGTCGCGGCTGTCGCGCCGACTGTCTCGCCGCCTCTCCCCCAAGGGGCTGGATTTGGGGCTGACGCAAACCGGGGCGCCGCCGGTTTTGGCGACGGGGCTGCCGCCCAGCGTCGCCGCCACGCACGGGTCCCCGCTGTTTCGCTTCTCCACCTTGACCCGAACCGTCTGCAGGCTGAGCGCCGACGGAGGGGGCAGGTCTCCCAAGTCCTGCCAAGGAAAATCCGTAAGCATTATTAGCGGTCGTTGATTAATGTTTAACTGGAGATAATAGCTCGTGGCTTCTAAAGTCTGAGCAATAAACGGATTTGTTTACTCAAGTTTCAAAATTAAATTGTTAATAGTCCCTTTTTCCTCTTTTAGTATAGCAGAGATGGCTAACATGGAGTCGGTAGCCATCAGGTAGCAGCAAAATATATCCACTGATGTTCTAAAATAGTTCACCAGTGATGTGAAAAAATGCTAAACATATTTTTACTGTGTAGAGCAGGGGTCGGGAACCTTTTTGACGAAGAGAGCCATACTCCGAATTTAAAAGTCAAAATACATGTAAATGGGTGTCTTTTATTTTAGTAATTTCACCACTTTTAAAGTGGGGAAAAAAAGAATACTTTTGACAACATTCTTATGCAGTTGCTAATCAATGAGAGTATGCATTCTAGCAGAGTCTAATGCAAAAAAAGAAGACTAAAGCAGCACTGGACGTAGTATCTCAGTTCTGTCACCAGCGGGTTCCATATTTTAGCTCACAGGTTAGCGAAGAGCCAGATGCACCCATCGAAAGAGCCACATGTGGCTCCTGAGCCATAGGTTCCCTACCCCTGGTGTAGAGTATTACAAATAATGTGAGAATGGAGCTTTTGTGAAGTCTAGGTTTCCCAAAATAAATACACATGACCTTTTTAAGAAACTGAAACTGACCCTGCACCCAGTTAGCATGAAGCAACCAGACAAAAGTGAAACTCACCTTCTCGTCCGTGTCAAGCAAAAAGCGAAGGAGCTGGTGGTCTTGCGGTTCTCTGGACGTGGAGCGCTGCAGTGCGGACGGCGCTTCTTTCTTTATCTCCATCTCTCTCTTGTCCACGCCGTCTTCGGGGGCCGCCGAGGTGGAGCAGGTGCTGGAATCGTTGCTGTCCTGGAGCAGTTTGTGTAAGATCTTATGGCGTTCCGTCAGCGTGCTGTGGGAGGCGGGGCACTGGGGCGCCGGAGAGGGTTTGGGGTGAGGCGACGGGGTGCGCTGGAGGAGGTGGAGGTCGCCGCCGCCGCCGCCACCGTCGCTTCCCTTCCCGTTGCTGTCCAGCGGCTGATTGGGTCTGAGATGAGCGGGTGGCGCGACGGGGGTCGTTGGGGCTCTGACCGGGTCCTCTACCCCTCCTTCCGCTCCGGGCCGGTTGGAGGAGAAGCCGCCCTGTCTGGAGAAGCATCCCTTCGGCTGAGCGGCGTTACTGGCGTCGCCGCCGCTGAGTTGTCTGTTCAGAGGCGAGTGGAGGCCCGGCACCCGCGGGCTCCCCGCCGAGCCGGCCCGCGACGCGGCCGACGACATAAACGAGGTAGGGGCGGCTGTGGTCGTGGGGCTGCCCAGAGGGGACGGGCTGTCGCCCCGCTGGGGACGAGTTCGGCCGAGGGGCGGCGGGTAGCCGGGATTCAGTCGTTGGGGGGAGACGTTGCTGCTGCTGCTGCTGCTGCCGGGGGGGCGGAGCCCCGTTGAGGCGGAGGCGCTGGCGGCGGGGCCTGAGGTTTGTTTGGAGTTGCTGCCAGCGGCCAGGGCCGGCGAGCGCGAGGACGTCTGGGCCAGGTTGCCCAGGGTTGGCTGAAGGCTGGGGTTAGTGTTTTCCTGAGAGCTACCAGTGTTGTGTTCCCTGGGCAAAGAGAAAAGAAAAAAATATTAAATAACTGTTTGTATGACCCTCGAAATGGGCATTGAAATGAGCACCTGTTTATAGTGTGAATGCCCATGATGAAGGGCTGAACGTCGGGGTTGGGGGGGCAGCAGAACTTGCAGCGGGTCTGAGCGCTGAGCGGCGTGCCGTCGCTCAGGGCGAAGCTATACAACGGGCTGATGGCAGTGCCGTGGCTCATCACTGGACGAGAATACCGGGAAAGTGAATGAGTTCATTGTTCATTGAAGCGTTCTCAAGTTAAATTTATCGACTACATTTACTGCCAGAACTTCAGACTAAAGTCACAAAACTGAGAAATAGGTAGCATCGTGCTACCTTAAACACTGTCGGTAGAAAATATTCGGCACAATCGTCCGACTCACCATCATGGAGCAGCTTTTTGGCATGGGAGGGTTCTTTGCCCTGCGGCTGGAAGAAGGCGTAAATGCACTTCCTGACCAGGTCTTCCCAGCCAGGCCGGCCCGTCGCCCGCAGAGCGCTGGTCTCGATGGAGACAATCTTCCCTGAGAGGACCCATGCACAAACAAACATCATCCTAAGGCCATCGTTTCGCCGGCGCTGGGCGACGCGGTCTGAAAAAGATCTGGGTACGTGTCACCACCATCCCCCAAAATCACCTGTAGGGTCTTGCTTGGTGATAAAAGACTCGGTGGTGACGGGCGGAGGACGAGGCATCCGGCAGGCGATGCAAATCAGGCAGCTCTGCAGCTCTAAAAACGCAATGATCTGATGAGATGATAGGGCGGAGTCAAAGAGCATGGCGGCATGGCCTTTCCCTACCGTCTCCTTCCTCCTGCACGGCGGCCCGGGGCTGCGTCACGCTAAAGCACTGCATGATCTCGTACTGCTGGCGGGCCTCCTGGTTCTCCGAGTCCATCTCGTCGGGGGGCCTCTTCAGCATGCGGCAGTTGAAGGCGTGGCCGCTCCTGCGACCCGACTCCTGAGGCCACGGCACCCCGTTCACTAGGCGCACGGAAACCACCAGTTCATCATTTGGTAAATAATCCCGCAAAATCAGTTTTACAGTAATCCCTCGAATACCACGCCATCACTTATCGCAACTTTGCGATTATAGTTCATATAGATGCGACCCTACTTTGCGATTTTTCGTGTCTGTCTGGTCTACAATAACCGCCATATTAGAAGGATTACCGTTTTCAATTGGCGGGGGACATATCGGAGATGATGAAAAAGTACCGAGGCTCACCCTGACTTTTGGGCAGCAGTTTGCGGACAAACTCGTTGTGGTCTCCCACGTGCAGGATGCTGTAGACGCTGGACGTCATCAGCTCCTGCTGAGGGTAGCCCAGGTAGCTCACCACGTTCTCCGAGACAAAGACGATGCGTCCCTCGCGGTTCACCACGAAGAAAAAGCCATCCAAGGCCTGGCGACAACGCCATTCTCTTAAAAAACTGTGTCGTGTTTCCGGAGAGGGGAATGTTTTACCTCGAGCAGGACGGGTCCCAGGGCTTCCTTCTCCAGCAGTCCCTGGCTACTGGAGGAGATGTCGCTTTTCTGCACCGCGTCATCCGGAGAACGAAGAGCCGCTTTCTCTGCGGGGGTGGAGATCAAGCGCTCAGTCGGCGGCTATTTGGGAAAAAAAGAAAAGGTTTCTCACCTTGCTCGCGCCGCTTCATCTGCTGGATTTGGTCCACGGTGCTCTTGAGGATGTGGCACTTGTCGGGCTTGGCGCTGAGACTGGCGATGTCGCCCATGTTGGAGGAGGAGAGCAGGTCCGCCAACTCGCCGATGTAACGGCTCTCCAGCTCGCGCCGCCGCTTCTCCAGGCTGTCGGGAAAAAAAACGTAAAAACATGTGACTACAGGCAGGAAGAAATTTGGAAGTCATTTGAATGGATTGCTCGATTAGCACGATAGCGGCTAACTGATACAAAAAAATGTTCCATGTCAGGTATGGCTGCCTCCCAATATGGGTGAATGTGGTTAATAATACTTTTTAAAAATTATTAGTTTGATCCAAACTCAATACTATAAAGTTTTTTTGTGGTTTTTTTGCAGCTTTTGAGTTTGATTTCTTTAATAATGCACATATTAATGAACATATCCATAGACACACATACACATGTATTTTAGACCATTGTTGTTTTAGTTTTAGACCATTTTTTGGTCTTTAAGATGATTGGCCAAGAGGTTCAGATGTCCGCTTATGCTAATTGGTATTGAATTTCAGGTATGAAGAGAGAAGGTAAGCTAATTTTGCATGCTTTTTAAAGGGAAGTACACAGTCACCTCTAGAGCCGGCTCTTGTTGATGTGTTGGAATTTTTGGGTACAAAATCTTGCAGGGGTGCTGAAGCTTTTTTTTTTAAATCTGCTGTTTATTTTTCTAACACAAGGCTGCCATGTTCAGAAAAAAAACAAGTGTTTTCCATGAATGAAGAAAAAAACTATAAATATACATGAGGGGGACGTCACCGCACTCTAATAAGTGTGGTCGTGGCTGTGCTCAGAACCAACCAATCACGTTCAACTCATGCTAAATGGCAAATCAGTGCGCGAGCACCATCATTCAAAGCGCCGCTGGTTAACTCCAATTTAATTCCCGCCGTCCTCGCAGGCTTTTCCTCTTCCGTTTTTATCGGCGGCACGGTTAGCGCTAACGCCGAGCGTGACGGATACACGTAAAAAGATTTGTCACAGACGTCACCCCGGCGTAATAAAGCGCTAATGACGTCCTTTAAAAGCTCATCTTCGCCCGCTCCGAAAGGACTCGGTTAACAGGCGGCTACGTTACGTAGTAAACGCGGAAAATGAAAACGTTTGTGTGTGTGTACGAGGACAACAGCGAAAAAGTAGGTCAGCGCTTGGCCCGGCCAAAACACACAGGCATGGTGGCCCAGAGAGAGGGAGGGAGGGCGGGCGGAAGGGGGTGTGTTATGGAGGGAGTCGGAAAAGGGTGAGGAGGAGGAGGAGGAGGAGGAGGAGGAGGACGTTGTGTGAACGTGCAGGTCACTGGTCGCTTTTGGAAATACGAGCCGGGATGTTACATCAGCTTACATCAGCTATTGGGCCTTAAAAGGCTCACAAGAGTGGCCAAGCTTACTCTGGGATCTGGAAATGTGTGTGTTTGTGTGTGTGTGTGTGCGTGCGTGTGTATGTGTGTGTTTGGATGTCCGTGCCAGGGTCCACGCTCGACTCTTCGGCTAAACTTCAGCTAACCCGTGATCTGATGATCCGTCTGCAGACTCAAAGGCGGTACTGCAATATGGATGCAATTCATTTTTTTTGAGGAAATGACTTTGGGGTCATCGTAAAAATAAATATGCATGTGGTGTGTGCGTATTTTGGTTATCCGGGCCTCCATACGTAGGTTTGACGTGAACAGACGTGTCCCGGCTCTTTGCCATTGCCATGAATTACATTGTGTTTTTGTTTGGTTGCTAAAACGGCAGTCAAGATTGCCTTTTTGGTGATAAGTCATTTAAATATTGATGATATATAAGCTCAAAAAAGTTCTGTTTTCAAAATTCCTGTCATTTTGCCCTCCCAAAAAATGGGTTTTTATATAGCGGCAGACTTTGCAAGCTTTTAGGGTGGAAAAACTCTGGTATTGCAACTCATTCACTGCCATTGACAAATAGTGAGACGGTATAAATTTGCTACATTTTAAGCAGTGACCTTAAAAAGTCAATATTTTGCATGTACATAGCACAAGAGGATTTTTTTTTGTGGTTACCTTTGCGCTGACGTGTCGCATGGCGAGCCCTTCCTCTTGCGCGACTCGGCCGGGTCAGGGTCCAAGGGACTTTCCCCGACGGCGCTCATCTTCAGCTTTGACTGACCTACAAGGCAGGCCATAAAAAACATTATTAGCAGAGCTTCACAATTTATTAGTTTTTCATAACGAGCATAGGACTTCTTGGCATTTCTGGCTATAACAGTAAGTACTCACATTCCCTCACATTTCTTTAATTTTAGTCAAATGGGTGTGCAAACTTTTCTCTCCAAATGCCACTTTCAAAAGATGCAAGGAAATTTAAATCCTTCCACTTTTGTTAAATTAAAATTTAATCGACTAGCTCCATCTAGTATTAAAGCCGAGAAGTGCAAGAAAATGCAAGCTGAATTTAAGCTTCTTGTAGAGGACATAGTCAATAATATTTTCATTATTTGCTGCGGGCCAATAAAAATGGGCAGTTTTGACATAATATGACAATAATATGAGAATAATAAACCAAAAAGTCAAGTGAACTTGCAGTAATATTCACAAATATTGTTTTTCTCTTTTCCCTGGCAACAGGAGAAATTATTTTTTTATTATTATTATTATTTTTAAACACCAACTTTCAAGCATGAAGTATTTATCCCAAAACATTGAATAAGGCCCAACAGTCCTACATTTGAAACATACAATAACAAATAAATCCATGAATGAAAACATCGCACACAATCGGAGAGAATGTATCCAATTATAAGCCTATAGATCTTATCGCGTTTGATCTGGATCGCGACTCGAGTGGGCCGTATGCGGGGGGGGTTCTTTATTCTTTATTCTTTCGAGTATGCATGCACAGTGTTAATGCACAGCGGGCGTATCTTTTTTTAGGCGCTGTGTTTTAGTAGCGTGTCGGGGGGGTGATCTGAGGTCAAATGCAAACAAGGCTAGTCAAGAGGGATTAGCGTCGCGCGCCGTTGCCACAATGGCCGCGGACCCCCGCCCCCCTTTTGCGAGTGGATTTCAAGCCCGCTGTTTCAAAACCATT